>NC_056735.1:394011459-394087335 GCF_019279795.1 Protopterus annectens
GTGGGTGTACTGCCCATCAGACGTGCCCACAGAGGTCTTTCAACCTCAGCTATGTTTCGGGCTGTAATGCAGGCACAGTCACGTATGGAATGGTACACCAGACAGGGTCTGAGGGAGCTGAGAGCATGTCGCACAGCTATGAATGACAGTATGCGTGATGTTGCTGCTGCCATCCGTAATTTCACCAAGGTCATTGACAGACGTTGGGGGGACACATTAGATTTGTTCCACAACTACATGTCCATGAGCCAGGGCAATGGTGGATGGTTGAGGCGTCGACGTGGGCGTATGCCATCAACAGCAGCAGCTGGCAGTCGTCACGGATGACAACAGGCCTGCGGCCACTCCCATAGTGCCAGCAGCAGCCCCAGCAATGCTGGGTCTGTGCTGTCATCAGACCACCCCAGGAGACCACATGCACGTGACTCTGAACAGTCACAACAGGGACCTGTCTCCAGTCACCAACCACCTGCTTCTGATGACAGTACCCAGTCTGGCTTAGTACCTGATACGGTCCATAGCACCCCTGCCAGGCACAGGTACTGTGTCCGTGGCCACAGACAGTGATCTGTATGACCTGGCAGGTACAGTCTGTAGCTGTACACAAACACCTGTATATGGCAGCCATGAGGTGGAACTGTGTGCATGCATACACACATGCGAATTGATAACACCTAGGGCTACCGCATACACGCACACACTGCATCAACATTGCCCCATCTTGTACTGCTGTCCCTCACCAACACACACACACATACATGTCAATTGGTTGTATCAGTGGCAGACTCAGGCATTCCAAGTACACACCCTGTGCATATGATGAAACTGTGCCACCTCCTGCAATCTGTAACATCGGTGCAGGAACAGGTTAACATGGTGCTGATGCACAGGGTGACTACATAGAAGTGTAGTAATAGTATCATGTTGTCAACAGTACAGTGTAATGATATCATTGTGGGTATATCCCAGCATGCCTGATGCAGTAACATTATGATTGTCATTGTATTGTTTTGTACACCCATAGTAATTACCATAGTGTAATGTCTGCACATCTTTGCATACTGGTGGTAAGGCTGTCAACAGAAGGCCACCTACATAGGTAGGACAGTGGATAAGAAAATGTAAGTATTGATACTCAATGATGGACATGTAAACTGCAAGTTGCATGCTGTCCACACTCAACTCTGCAATGAGGATGTTTGAGGATGTTGATATCTGTGCAGTAATACACAACAGGTTCAAGACTCACAAGAGCACCCTAGCACTACAAGGTCACACCTCATACCATGCTTGACAGCCCCAAAACACAGAACTAACTATGACAGGAGGGAGAGTCTCCATAAATGTCAAGGATACGGTGGTGCCAGGACAGGTAGCATACATCCTACTAAGTTTGGAACTGCTGAGTGAGGGCTCAGTGCCTGTTATTCGAAATGTGTATTAGTTCAGGTATGAGCACTTGGGTTTCAGGCTGGTTATTCTGCATTACGAAGTTACATGGTCTGTACACTTGCGGGAGGTGAGGCTGGACCCTGCCCGTCTGACCTGTGAATTTCTGGGTACAGGCTTATAGTGCCTGCATATTTGCACTGTTACCTACTGGAAGTGGTACACCTTGTTTGTTGTAGCATAGACTAGATCCAGGCCTGCTGACTGTAGCTTTGTTTGTATGCATGTTTGCTTGTTATTTCCCTGAAACACTGATTCCACCTGCAATGCAGATTTACAGCGCCTATGTGGATCCCTAGTGACATCTGTATTGCTTACTGTACTGATGTCCATGTCTCACTTGACAGAACGTCACTGTTTGTCCTGTTTGCATGTAAGTTGCCTGTAACACATTGCATATGACTTACCTGGCATTTGCTCATGAAAGCATTTATATATGCCAGCACTAACAAATCAGAAGCACTACACCCTCACATACTCACCTTGAGTACCTTGTTCCCCATTGGCCCTATGTGTTGTTAATTATTATGGAATTCACAATACTATGGTAGCATGTGCAAAGGTCACTTGCCAATCTCCTCTCTGGTCCAGTTGGTGAATCTGTGAGTCATGTGGCAATGTTACAGCTGCCTCATGTACACAGACAACCCTCTCCCCTTCCCATAAACTTACAACACATGTGAGAGATGCAACCACTTAGCCAAACTGGGGGCTAAACTCTCTTAACTCAGTACTGGCATAACCTGTCAGGTGGAGTGGGATACTACAGTGAATACAATACCAGTCTCACATAGACCTACCACGACAGCAATCCAAACACATAAACACACAGGAACATTCTTGGAGTCTCAGAATAGCATCCTGCCTGAGCAGCAGACACCTCCGAAGCAGACACACAAGCAAACGTTATGCCAGAACAGAGCACATGCAACACATAGCTCACAAAGCCTGTGTGCCGAACAGCCACAGCCCGTAAGGCTAAACAACACACCTGCTACAGTTGTAATAGGTACCTCTATCGTCAGGTACACTGAGGTCCCACTCACCAGGCTGAACAAGGAGAAGGTCACGGTGAGATGCCTGTCGGGCATTATGATCCACCACATAACACAAGCATACAGGTCACTCCAAGGCATGTATAAATATGACTCAGTCATTGTCCGTGCCAGTGTGAATGACCTGTGACGTAACTCCCTGGACTACATGATAGGGGACATAGAGGGGCTCTCTGAGCATGTGGCACAGGCTGGTATGACCCTGACCTTGAGTAGCATCTTACCCTCACCAAGAATGCTGCCACAATATGTAGACAGGATGATCAATTTCTACAATTGGCTTATGTTTCGGTGTCATTCAAATGGGATCCAATGCCTGTCAGAGTGGGATTACATGCTAGACAAGCCACGATGCTTTGCTAGGGACAGCTTGCACCTGTCACCCATGGGCCGTTGTATATTGGCAAAGGCTCTTGCTACACACATAGTGCCTTTTTATGCAAGGCTCAAATTACATAGCCACCTCCACAGGTATCACACAGGATAGGAAACTAATAGTAATACTACTCAACGCCAGCAGTGTAAACCTCAAGATGCATGCACTGGAAACTGTCCTTAGCATGGAGAACAGCAATATCTGTGCAATGACAGAATCCTGGTTCAAGGCTCCCAGGTGCACCCCATCACTGCCAGGTTATACCTCATACCATGCTTGCTGTCCCCTAAACATGCACCAAACCAGAACAGGGGGGAATTATCTAAAGGCACCACAGATACACACACCTCCAGGTTGGTGGCACAGCACAAAGCATCAGAGCCTATCCATGTGCAACTAACAGTGGGTTAGACTGCCTTCAGGTTCATAGCCTGGCACACACCACCCTCCCATACCCAGGAAACCCACTTGGCCTTCCTGACAACACTGGGAATATGATGGTCTCTACAAACACCATTATATGGGTGGACTGCAACTACCCAAACATAGAGTGTGAGCATTACTCTAGCTCCAAGACCCTAGCTGAAAGGTTCCTAGCATTTATTCACTGAATTGCTATGGAACAACTTGTTACCACTCCCATAAGAGGTGAAAACATGCTACACCTGTTCAGCAACAACATGTGGACTATATGCTCCAGACCAGACGTGTATCCCTCGCTGGTAGGATGACACCATATACAACTCACACTGTATATTCACGTACCACATGCAGCCCCTGCACAGAAAACCACAGTCATAAAGTTGTCTAATGCAAATTCCATGTATTCACATGTGGCAGGCTTCAGACATGGGAACTATTGAAGGTCACAGGTACATATGTGTATGTGGCACACACATACATCATGTGTGCATTGACATTACTGATATAATCTATGTCGTGCAATATTGGGAACAACACCCCACACACATGGACAAACTGTGTGACAAAAACACACATGGCATTTGTAGAATTCAAACCCCTACTTAACTGTGTTATGACACTTGTGAGAGACGCAGTAGCAGAGCACACTATTTGCATTACTAGGAGGCTTGCTTTCTCCTGCTGTACTTATAGGGTGCTGACATCATCAGTGTTTAGACAGTGGAATATGCAGCATGTGGTGTGTTGTACTAGTGCCAAAAGGGACATTTCTCTTACACATAGAATTTTACACACACCCTACTCCACCCCCCCCACACATTCACACTGAGCATTTGCAGGATTCAAACCCCTATCTAGCTATGTTATGACACTTGTGAGAGACGCAGTAGCAGAGCACACTATTCGCATTACTGGGAGGCTTGCTTTCTCCTGCTGTACTTATAGGGTGCTGACATCATCAGTGTTTAGACAGTGGAATATGCAGCATGTGGTGTGTTGTAATAGTTGCCAAAAGGGTCTTTTCTCTTACACATAGAATTGCACACACCCTAGTTCCCCCCTCACATTCACACACACACTGAGCATTTTCAGGATTTAAACCCCTACCTAACTATGTTACGACACTTGTGAGAGACGCAGTAGCAGAGCACGCTATTTGCATTACGGGGAGGCTTGCTTTCTCCTGCTGTACTTATAGGGTGCTGACATCATCAGTGTTTAGACAGTGGAATATGCAGCATGTGGTGTGTTGTACTAGTTGCCAAAATGGACATTTCTCTTACACATAGAATTGCACACACCCTACTCCCCCCCATTCACACACTGAGCATTTGCAGGATTCAAACCCCTACCTATCTATGGTTATGACACTTGGGGGAGACGCAGTAGCTGAGCGCACTATTCAAATTAATGGGTATCATTTGTGCTCCTGACATATGTCTAGTGTGCTGACATCATTATTTATGAAGAGGTATGTACATCTGTTACTATCCATCAGTAAGGGGGAGAGCATATATATGCATTAACTTTGCAGAGGCACAGTGGCCTACTGTACTGTGGAAGCAGATGCCAAATACACTGTGGATAGCCTTCTGTATTCCCTAGGGACAACAGCCTAGTATTGAACTCTACGGCCATATGTTTACCTGTCAGATGCAAGTATCTGTTGCTCATAAACTGTTTGTGGGTCTTTATTGCCATAGCTTTCCCTATCTCTATGAACAACTTGTGTACTGTGGTAGATGTTTGCATATGAGTGGGATCCACTACTTTACTTATGTCTCTGTTGTAATTTCACTGTGTGCACTGAGCAGATTTCTGTATTGTGGGAGGTTCCTGTATTAACTCATACAAATGCCAGATATGTGTGTGCAACTGCTGAACTGTGACATGGCCTAAGTGTGGGAGCATGCCCAGTTCACAGTTTATATGGCTTCTTGACTGACATGTCTCATTTATCTAAGTGTGCGAGCATGCCCAGTGTGAACTTTCCATATGTTGAGATCTGTGGTCCACCACATTTGTGTTTGTGTGTGGACTTAATCTATATTTCACATGTGCAGTTGAGTGTTGGACATCAGGTTGTGTTCTTACTGTCCAACTGCTTTGTGTCTGAACCTAACAGGCATTATGCTGTGCTTGCAGGGTTGCCATGGGATAGTTTGCATACAGTTGTCAACATCCTTTCATACTGACCAAACAGTGTATTGTCGTATAGTGTACTGGTTCAGTACTTTCACTGTGGTGGACAGTATCATCGGGTTCAGTCATATCACTGCTTGTAATATTTATAGTGAGCACACCAGACTGGTTGAGGGCCAGTTGTGCAGATATGACCATGTTGCTTTTTGTTCAGATATGGACAACATAGAACAGGATTGTCCAACATTGTTAATGTATTCCACAACTTGTGTGGACAGTGACAAACAATGGCCATGTGCCCTAGGCCATTTGTAATGCTAGTCAGAGAGTGTTTGTCCTTCAACACACATATTTACTGGTGTTTGCCATGACATATTTCAAGGTTAGTGTGCTGTGCCTCTGTCTACCCATGATATACAGGTGATATCCAGGGTAAACCTACCATCTCCCATCCAGTCATCATGATTCCTCTGGATGACAGTCAATGAGGGACTCCCTGGATAACCTGTACTGGGAGTTTAGTCATGAGTGGAGTGAGCTTCTGGGTTATGGACCAATCAGTACAGCATGTCCTGTTTATGTCAGTGCTGGGGTTCAGGCCTGTCATGTGCATAGGTCACCAGCATTCAGATTTTACATGGTGCCAAATGTCCATTGATTCCCGCTTGGTCATGGCTTTATACATCAGGCACAGATCACCTCTAGCCAGGCGGTGTGGCACTGTGTGGAGCTGCAGTTTGTTTAATCAGGCAACTCATGGCATCTGTTACAGCTTTGAGATCCTCCTGGTGGGGTATTTTTGGGGTCTTTCCAGTTGATGCAGGTGTCTGCTAAGGTACATCCCACAAGGGCCGTTGTACGCAATTGTGAGGCTGCTGATGGATAACTGGAGAGGCACAATGACCTCCCCTGACCTAGCTGTGCTTACCTTCATGATTAGGTGGGTATATGGTATGTTTCTGTAACCACTACAGACACATGGTTGTCACATGCAGGATATCTATCACCTTGTGTCCCCAGGTCTCTTATTGCTCCTGATGTACTTAATGGGTTAACACCTATGTGGTAATTTGTGGCCACGTACTGTGTTTCCACAGGGGATGACTATACACTATTCTGCATTTTGCTTGTTGACATGGCTGTGGCACCACTTGTCTGTTTCTATGTGTGCCTTTTGTAGGATGCTTGTGTCAGCTGGAGGGTCCGATATGGTGGGCAGTTTGTAGTCATCTGCGAACCTGTTCAGACACAGTCCTTCCATGTTGGCCTGTACTTATGTGACATATATACCATACAAGAGAGGTCCCAGGACCATACCTTGTGGGATGCCAGTTGTACCTGGTTTGTAGTCTGACATAGCTGCAGCATTTCTGACCAGGTCAGTTCTGTCCTTCAGCTGGTTTGCAACCCATCTACTTGGATAGGGTTTTATAGTTAGGCTGGTGAGCTTATCTGTACTGAACAACTGGGGTATTGTATGGAAGGGTTTAGCAAAGTCCAGATAGGCTGTGTGAACCACATTCCCCTCATCAATGGCCTTGGTGTGTGTTTCACATGAGTCAGATATGTTTAAGGGGCAGGATCTGCCCTATGAAAGCCACACCGGGTAGGGTCCAATGTCTGTCGGTACCCAATCTCGTTATTCCTGGGGTCCATGATCATCCTCTCCATTACTTTGCCGACCAAGATAGTCAGGGTTGGGGGTGATAGTTTGCAGTATCCATTCAGGCACCACCTTTGTGGTGAGGGACCACTGTTGCTGTACACTGCTTTTTGGGTACATATCCTGTGGTAAGACTGAGAGTGAGCATTAGTGCTATTTGGTGTTCCATTCTTCTTACAGTTCTTGTTGGACACAACCCAGGACACCATCTGGTACCATTGATGCTGTGTGGTTTGCTTTGTAGATGCTGGCTGTTACCTCAGCATCTGCAATGTCAGGGGGCCAGCACTCTGCTGGGATAGACATTTGGCAGTTTGGTGCTGGTGGGGAGTTTGCAAAGAATCTGTTAGGTTGGATGTTGGCAATGTGTGTGGGTTTGGTGTATTGTTTGTGATATTTGAGTAATGCAGAGCATATCTGTGGATTATCACCATGGTTCCTACCATCAGTTAGGACAGCTGTGTGATTATCCTTTGTGTCCTGCACAATTTGTATCGTCATAGGTTCATAGGTTCATACTAGGCTATCTGCCCTGGCCATGTTTGAGCCTAGACAGACTGTGTGTGGCTTTCGACACACCTTGCAATGTGCATATTATGCCCATTTAGGGTTTACTTTACTAGATGTGACACAGAGATGGCCCCCAGTGTACACCTACTATCTCCCATGCACTTGACCGGATTTCTCTTGTAGAGTATGAGTGTGGAGCTCAGCCTATCATGGACTGGGATTCTGTTCCAGAGTGTAAGGAGCCTCTGGGTTATGAATCTGTCCCTCCAGCATATCCTATTTATCTATGTGTTGAGGTTCAGATATCTCACTGTGGTGTCTCTGCTGGATTTGGAGTTTCTGCAGTGGAGCATGTCCATTCATTCTGGATTGGACATGGCCTTGTACATCAGGCATACATCGCCTCTGACTGGGCAGTATGCATGTGAATTGGGCTGGGGTTTCTTCAGCCAGGCAGCAGATGACAAATGTTTGGACCCTTTATCCTCTTGGTGAGGTACATTTGGGGTCTTTCTAACTGCTGCAGGTGTCAGGTAAGGTACATCCAAAATGGGGCATTGTTCTCAAGTATGGGCCTGATAAGAGAAGAGTATGGGGGCACAGTGACCTCTCTTGACCTACACGTGCATCCTTTCATGTTAAGGTGGGCAATATAGCAGGTCTTCCTGGCCACCTTGGCAATGTGAGTGTCACATGATGGGTTACTGTCCACTTGTGTCCCTAGGCCCCTGATTACTTCTTCCGTACATAATGGATTACCACCTATGTCATAATTTGTGTGTGCCTTGCTTGGTATTTGGTAAGACATTCATACTCTGCAGTGTCTTCAGGAAGGCTGACTGGGGTTCCTGGGTTTGGGAGGGTGGTCTGTAGCAGGCTGCAAACTGAGACGCAGTTTGAGCCACTTTTCCTTGCCCGTGGATAGTCCGTGCTGCTTCTTGCTGTGGTACCAACCTGGGGGTGTGGTTATCCTCAACAATTATTGATAGCCACACTCCTATTGTAGTTTGTTCCATGTTTTGGGGCTGTAAAGCATGGTATAAGGCATAACCTGGTAGTATTAGGGTGCTCTTCTGAGCCTTGACCCAGGTTTCTGTTACAGAACAGATATTACCATTCTCCATGCTGAGGTGGGTTTGGTCTGCATGCATCTTGCAGTTTAGACTTCTGGCATTGGGGTAGCATTACGTCCAGGTTGTTATCCCTTGTGCTACCTATGGTGGTGGGTTTGTGTTTCCAGCCTTACCTATTCAAGGCACAGTGGGGGTGACAACAGCCTTTGCCAGTATCCACACAGCCAGATGTGCTGGGTGCATGCCATCCCTAGCAGATGGAGCATCATGTCTTGCTCGGCATGTCATCCCAGGCTGTCAGCCATTTGTTCCCCTTTGACTAACAGCAATACGTCAGCCAATTATTGTACTTGATCTTGTTGTCTTCATAGTGTGACATCATGCTTGGTGAGGGTGAGATGTTAGGCAGGGTCATCATGTTTGCATATACTAGATGGTGTTACATTGCTTAACACGTGGCAATCATGCCTCAGGTGGTGCTGCAGGGCTGCCTATGTCGGATGCACATACTACACTCCCTTTACATGTTTGAAAGCAGGTTGTGTCATGTTAGGCGTCTCTTTTACTATATGAGTGAGTCAGAGAGGGGTATCATTCCCAGGGTTCCTACTGAGCCAGTGTATGTGCTATGCGTTGCCTCTTTGCCAAGGCCAGGGCATACTGGGCATGCCTCCTTCTGCCTACTGGGGCAGGCTCAGGTTGTTCCTCCTCTGAGTCACGCTCTGCCTGTGATGGCCTTGGCAATGGTGGGGGGCTGTTTGGCCCACCCCTATGCTGGTCCTGCTGCAGCTGTTTTTGCAGAATCATATTATGTAGCATAGCACATACCATGACAATTTGGGTACATGTAGTTGGTGAGTACTGCAAGGCTCCACCAGATGTGTCCAGGCACCGGAACCGTGACTTGAGCAGCCCAAACACATGCTCTATTACATTTCGTGTTTGTGCGTGTGCCTCATTATGGCATTCTTGTTCAGGTGTGTGTGCATTTCTGATGGGTGTCATCAGCCACGGCTCCAGTGCATATCCAGCATCCCCCACTAAGTGACCATGTGGGATGTCCCCATTGGCAAATGTCTGGTACAGCTGCGTCAGATGCCAGATATGGGAATCATGGTAGCTTCCAGGGCAGCCAGCACACACATTCGTTATTATGCCCTGGGCATCACACATGACCTGGCAGTTGATGGAGGGGAAGCCCTTGCGGTTATAGTAGACCCTACCCCGCTCACCAGCTGGTGCCTTGATGCATATATGCGTGCAGTCTATTGCACCCACTACCTCAGGGTATTCCGCTATTTTCTGGAAGAGTCGCATATTGCTGGCCAATGCCTCATGGGAATTGGGGAAATATACATGATCTCTGACACATGCCGACATGGCATCCAGGAACTGGTGCAGTACCCTGGATGCTGATGCCTGTGAGATCCCCATCATATCACCAGTTGGTCTCTGGAAAGTACCTGTTGCTAGTATTCTTAGGCCAACACATACCTTGGTTTCCACTGGGATGGGTTCCCCTCTGTTGGTTCTGTGTGTGTGGTGTGGCCTGCACAGCTCAACAATTTGCTGCAGGAGGTCTCTGTCCACTCTATAGTGCTCCACTATCTCCAGCTCATGTAACCCCTGGTAGGTGACCCTGGGCCTGTACACTCTTCTCCGTCTCCTCACTGTGGGTTGTCTGGCAGCATTTGCATTGTCACCACCCTCAGCAAGTCTCCTATGTCTCCTTATAACAGCTATGGCAGCCCCTAGCATGTTTGGTCTGAGTGCAGCTTTTTCAGTTTTCACTTCTAATAGCTTACTCCTGTCTTGCAGTGTCTCTTGAGAGAAACATACTGCAATGCTGTTTGCAGTGTTTTAAGTGCTGGGCTGGGCTAGTATTCTGCCTGTGTAATTGCCTGCTTCTAATTGTTTTCACCTGCTAGCTCTACCAGTATTCCCTGCTAGCTTTCTACTATTTCTTCTGCTTCCTTTTTCCTCTCTGTTTCCTCAGGGGGGAGCAGCGCGCATACCAGTGAAAACACACTCACAGTGGCTACCACGCGTGCACACATGCTTACACAGACTAGAATCTGCTTATGCGGGTTAAAACGTGCGCACACCAGTGCAAACAGGTTTACAGATCTTTAAACAGGCTCCTACATGCTTACTCTGCCTTACACACGCGCACTCACGCTTACACGCGTGCACTCTGTCTTACTCACGCCTCCCAGTGTGCACACACGCGCATGCACGCACAGCAAGAAACTTTGGTGTTAGCCACAGTGTACACCTTCCATTTCTTGACTTTCCCATGCTTATCTGTTGACACTCCTCTTTCTTTGCTGTGTGACTGACATCTTTCACATACCACTTTGCTCCAATGAGCTTGATTTCTTTCTGACATTCCCCCTGTGATGTCACCTATCTCCTACTCTGTTACTCCCCCTTATCTAACTCTTACACTACACGGAATGTGCTCATTTGCTATGTGACAGTGAGATTCACTATCCTACCACTCATTTACATAGGATTGCCTACTAATGCTTAGTTACGTGTCTTACACTCAGCTTCCCCCCTTAGCAACCACTAAACGGTGGCCATGTTGTTTTTGGTCTGCTAGTCCCTGCATTGTAAATCCATGCATTGCATAAAACCCACATTTGTGGGTTTAAAACCTTTATTTTTATGTTTTATATAGCGCAGCCCATTTGCACGGGGCTGCGCTGCGTTTAAACATCGCCGATCGCTGAAATTTTTAAAAAAATTTTTTCCATGTTTGCATCGGGTTACCGTGCCAATGGCCACATATTTGGCCATTGGCATGCTGTCTGACACATATGCACACTTTATTTGGAGCTGACATGGCTCCATTGTGTTATTTGCAGAAACGTACTCAGTTATCAACTGAGTACATTTCTGCACCTAACACGACTCTTACATAGGCTGGTTTCAGCTTTGTGGATCGCTAATCTACCTCATTTGCATGCCTTTCGGCTGCAAGTGAGGTAATTAGCATATCCACGCCCTGCTCGTGTAAGAGACGTTTTAGCAGGTCTCTTACACGGTATTTCGGGCTGTTCCTGGATCGCTATGGCTGCATGGAGTCTTACATGACTCTTAGACTCCGTGCAAGCCATCGTGAATCCTGCCCATAGTCTTTCTTCCATGGTAAAAAATAGCTTATTCCATTTTTGTATGAGTTCTTTGATATTATCTAAAATCTCTTTTCAGTTTAGTTGTACTGTTGTATCTATGTCATTTGTGATTTTAATTCCTAAGTATTTGCTTGTATTATTTTTAGATATATATTTATGATATATTTTATTTAAAACTTCTTTGTTCATATTTATTAGTAATATATTGGTTTTATTTTCATTAAATGATAACCCAGAAATCTTCTTAAATTGTTGAATTACTTTCCATATTTATTTAATGTGTTATTATTTTCATTTAAAGTCAATAAAATATCATCTGCAAATAACTGTATCTTTAGCCTAAGATTAAGTATCTAGTTGAATTCCTTGAATCTTTGGGTTTGTATGCATGACATTTGCTAATGGTTCTATTACTAGTGTGAATAGTAAAGGGGAAAGTAGACAGCCCTGTTTTGTACGTTTTGTGATGGTAATAGGCTCAAATAAACTGGATCTTATTTTTATATATGCCAAAGATTTATCATAAAGAGACCTTATTAGTGAAATAAAATTTTCCAAAAATCCATATTCCACAAGTACAAACCAAAGGTAATCTCAATTCACTGAATTGAATGTGCTGTTAATATCTAAGCAAATGACATTCATTTTATTTTTGTTTTGTTTATGAAGTCAATAAGGAACAAAATTCTTTTTATATTATCATATATATTTTTATTTTTAATGAATCCTGTTTGATCATCCTCTATCAGTAATAGCAATATGTGTTTTATTCTGTTTGTATGAACTGTCATAAATATTTTATAATCTATATTTAGTAAGGTTATGGGTCTATATGAGGTACACTCATCAATTTTTTTATCTTGTTTCAGAATTGGTGATACTTAAGTATATTTCCATGAAGGAAGGCATTTATTGCCTTCTTTAACTGATGTGAACACACTTAGTAATAGATTTAAAGCATTGTTAGATAGTAGTTTAAACATCTCTGGTGTCATATTATTGTTACCTGGGGCTTTGTTTTAGGTTCTTGATTTGCTCTTTAATTTCTGTCATAGTTATAACTTTATCTATTAATTTTTGTGGTCATCTGATATTCTTAGTTTTATATTTTCTTTAAGGAATTTTCTAAGTGATTTGCTTGCTTCTACTTTATTTTCTTGACTGTTGAGTTTATAAAAGTATACTCTAAAGGCTTATAGTATTCCTTCTAAATCTGATACTTTTATTTTGTGTCTATATTGTATATTTCTTTTATCTGATTTGCCTTTATCATTCTTTTCATTCTGTTAGCTATTCTTCTTTGGTTTTTGGGATTCATAGAGTAAGAGGATAATTTAATTTTTTCTAGATTAATCATTGTTTTATGGTTTAGTATCTCTTAAGTATTTTTTCCTTAAGTTTTCTGACTCTTTTTCTGAAGCTAAGTTGCCATTATGAATATCTAATTTTATTCTGTCTATTTTTTGTTTGTAGTTCTGTCAGATCTTTGTTTCAAAGTTTTTGTTTGTTATTATACCAAGCTACCACTTTTCTATATAAATATGCTTTCATTACATTCTATGTATATATATATATATATATATATATATATATATATATATGTCTTCTACATTTTCTGTGAGGTTTAAATCTAGAAATGTTTGCATCTCTGCAGTATAGTATTGTTTAAACTTTTTAAGGTTAGCTATATAAGCTGGAATCCTTATGATTGTAACTTTTCTCTTAAAATTAAAATCTATTTAAAATGTTATTGCATTATGGTCTGAAAAGGGGCAAGTAATTGTCTTAACATTGCTTATTTTGTGATACGATCTTTCATTATATACACTCTATTCTGGAGAGGGTGTTATGTCTATGTGAATAATTTGTAAATAACAATGAGTCTTCTTCAGCATATTTGCTAATGTCCATTAAATTATATGAGTCAATGAACTCTGCAAGCAATTTTTTAGTGGAGATTTCTTGCCTGAGTTTTTAGCATCTGTGTCATCTTCTTTCATTATACAATTAAAGTCTACTGCAGTTATTGTTTTACCTTTGGAATATTGTATTATGTTTTCTAAATGTTGTTTGGCTACCTTGACACCCAGCCCTGTTATCCAATAGTTGTTTACCAGGGTATATATCAAACCATTTATTAACACTGACACTAAGCAAAACATTCCTGAGTTGTCATTGACTGTATTTATTTTTTTTCCATAATAAATCTTTATTATTTTACCAATTTTCCATACAATAAAGAAAACAGCAAAGAAAAAGAAATACAAATAATACTCAAATTAAGCTAATAATACCCATACTACAAACTATGTACATTATTTACATGAATGCTTCCATCCGTTAAACAAAATCAAGAAAAAAAAAAAAGAAAAGAGCATGTAATGACAAGAGCCAAAAGATCTACTATCATTAGAATGAATTGTTCTTACCAACTTTCACATCAAGTATGCATGTCCTGGGGTGGAGCTGAGTTTGGTACATTAAGCAAATATAATGTTGAAAATTTGTTCCCACACCTTCGGGTTATTAATATTCCTTTTATTATCCTTAATTAAAAGTTTATGTGCTAGAATATGTTTCATGGCTAAACCTTTAAAGTTTTCCCACGAAGTTTGAAATGGAGTCAACCAATTTGTAGCTATATAAAGTTTCATTAATAAAAAAATATTCATAAGTATAATCATTTGGGTTCTATTCAAATTATTAGGAGGAATATGTAGTATCATGAATTCCCAAGAAAGTGTAGGATGTTGATATCCCTTCTTTTGTAGTTGGATTTTTAAGGAATTCCAAAGTTTGTAAATACATTTACAGCTCCAGAACATGTGCAAGAGGTCAGCCATTTGATCTTTATAGTATGGACATTTGGGCGAGTTTTTCGAGTTGAATTTATGCAAGCTAAGGAGTGTATAGTAGGCATTATTAAATATCATCAATTGTGTAAATATTAATTTTTGGAGAGAAACTGATTTTATTGTTAAGTTAATTGCCTTTAGTATTTTGTTATTTTCTATCAATGGTATTTTATCCTTCCAATATTTTGACAAAAGTATTTGGTTTTGGTATTTCAGCTTTTTTATCAGTTCACTTGTAGAGGTAATAAATTTGATATCTTGTCTAAGAGTTAACCATAAGTTTGAACAACTAGTTAACATTTCCTCATCAATTTTAAAGTCTTTGAAGTAATTTACAGAGAGATCCTTTAATTGTCTCAATATTATTAAGTAAGATTTAGGAAGATTCATCCCCTGCAACATATCATGAACTGAATGGTTAAGATATGGATATATCTCAAGTAAAGTTAGATTAATTATAAGTGGATATTTTTTAAGATCTATTACTTGGTTATTAATTTTCAAATTCGGATTCTTATGAAAGAGTTGAAAAGTCATCATATGCTGTAAGAGATTTAATGATTGGAAAAGATTTTGTATTAGACTTGTATATACTGTAATATGCTTCATTAAAGAAAATAATTTAAAAGTATCTTTACTTAAAAAAGGTAAAGCTTTTGGGTTAATATTCAAACTTACAATGTGTTTATGATTCATAACTACCCATTTGGGTGACCATTTATTACTAGATATCTCATAGTAAGCTATTCTTAAAATTCTATTAGAATTTATTATTAAGTAATACATTTCAAAATTAGGTAGATCTAGGCCTCCTTTATTTTTCAGAGTCATCAGTTTATCATATGATATTCTAGTCTTCTTAGGTTCCCATATAAATTTAGCCGATTCCATGTGAATTTGTTTGAAAAATTTCCTGGGGATCAAAACTTGAGTAGCTCTAAAAATGTACAAAATTCTGGGTAACACATTCATTTTGATTATTGAAACTTTTGCCATTGTTGGTAATTTCAAATTATTCCATCTTCTTAAATCGGACAATATCTGATCCCAAAGCAACTTGACATTATTCACATAGAAACCTCTGTTATCTGTAGAAAAGATAACACCCAAGTACTTTATCTTATTCTCCGATTTAATTTGTCCTACCAATGGTGTTTTCAAAGGAAATAAGTTGTTTTTTTTAAGGTTTATCTTGTAGTTGGATACTTCAGCAAAATCTTCCACTGCTTTTAGTATTTTTTTAGTATCTGAGATTGGATTCATACAATAAATATTGAGGTCATCAGCAAAGGCAGTCATAGATATATTGGTGCCATAAACTACTGGGGCGTTATGGTATATATTTTGCTTAATATGTTAAAACAGTGGTTCTAAATATAGATTAAATAATATAGGGGATAAAGGACAGCCCTGACGAGTTCAGTTCTTAATTTATATTCTTTTAGAAAAATTTTTATTAATATATAAAGTTGTATATGGGTTATTATATAATATTTGTAACGTTAAAATAAATTATTGAGGTATATTGAAGTATGATAAAAGATCGAACAGAAATTTCAAATTAACTCTATCAAATGCTTTTTGTGCATCAATAATGAGAGCATAAACATTAATATTTTTTTGACAAGCATAGGAAATGAATGTATGTAGTGATAAGGTATTGTCAGTAGTTTGTCTGGCATTCATAAATCCGGCCTGTTCATTGGATATTATTAAGTCTATTACCTTCTTCAATCTATTAGCTAAGATAGATGTCAAAATTTTCATGTCAATATTTAAAAGAGAGATAGGTCTATAGTTGTCCGGGTTATGTAAGTCAGTGTTTTCTTTGGGAATAAGAATTGTTCTGGATGCATTAAAGTGAGGATCACTAATTCCATTATTAATTATATAATTAAATATATGTGGAAGTATCTTGCCAAAGGAGTCACAAAAAGTTTTATAAAATTCTGCGGTCGATCCATCCGGACCTGGTGCTTTATGAGATTTCAACTTTTTAATTGTATCTATTATTTCCCCAGAGGAAATTGGCTTAATTAAATCTATCTGAGAGTTATCGTTAATTTTTGGAAAAATAATTTTTTGCAAAAAGTCATTATTAATTCTATTCGTGGAAGATTCCTGTCTATCACTGTAAAGCTGAGAGTAAATCATTTCAAAAATAATCATAATATCTTCAGATTTTGTATATCTATTATTTTTAAACTGTATTTCAGTGATCTGCAAAAGGACTTTCGATTGATTAATGATTCTAGCTAATGCCCTTGATGGCGTTTGAAGTCATTGACTGTATTTATGACCTTGGGCATCAAAGTTGTCTTCCTCCATAATATTGCTACTCCTCTTTGCTTTTTATTATATTCTGAATTTACTAGTAATGTGTAATTATGCATATTAATCCTATTAATGTCTTTCTGTATAAGATGTCTTGTAAAAATACTACTTGCGCTTTACATAGCTTAAGATATTTTTGTAAGCCTCCTCTTTTACAGCTGCTATTTAAGCCATTGACATTGATAGAAATGCATTTCACAGTTAGACTAACTATACCTTTGTATTTAACCACTGTCCTTTTTTTGTGTTTGTACATAACCTTGTATGTGTGCTGAAAACTTTCTACCATTCATTTCATATATGTTATAAATGCATTGCATACACATCTATTTAAAAGATACAAATAAAAACTGTCTGTGTAAAAAGTGTTTTTCAAAATATGATCATCCAGTCATTCCCTTCATGGGAAAAACAATCCATTCTTGAATAGGTTTACCATTCAAGTGATCCCTCTTATCCCCTGTTCAACATCTTTCCTCAGATTCCCCAGCAACAAATATAGCTATAAAAGCATCAAATTCTTATTGCTTTTGTTCATTCAAACTTGAACTATAGAACTATAAAATTTTCAATTAAATACTATTACAGAAATTGTTATATAATTATGCTGCCATCAATTAAATAAAATAGTTAACCAACTTTAAATACAACATTGTTCTAGTATATATATTTTGTATTTTTTATCTCACTGCATTATTTAATGTCCTTCAACAAGGATCTGTTTTCAATGTAACAGTATCTGTTTTATAGTATCAACATCCTATTTAGACAGTGCTTTGTAATAAATGCATTTCTTGTTTTATTTACAAACATTGTATGTATATATAACCTTTTGCTCGTGTATATATTTCTAAATAACAATTTTATGTTTAGTAACTCTTTACATCACATTTTAATATACATATAAGATGTCTGTCAGTATATGTTGCAAATCTCATGTATACATATTCCAAATAGGTTCATACTTTCTGCTGTTAACACACTGTACCTTATAAAACTTTACTTGTTTCATCATCGTCAGGTTAATGAAAATGCTGCTATTGCTGTTATAAACTGTAGATTTTATTAAATAATAGCATATTGGTTCCTAATGATATTGTTAGGTGTAAAGTAATCAACACCGTTATATAGTACATCCATCTGTGGGAGATGAATTCTTGATATCTTTAGAATAAAGTCTGTTTATATTCTCATTATAGGCTTTCAATTTCTTCTTGCTTTATGCATAAGTTATATAAAAATGTTATGTGATACTTTCTACTTTTAATAATTATCAGCAATTAGTATGGATTTATTAGAATGTCTTGTGATTCATGTAGCTTCTTACTCTTAACTTTTCTTGTACTTTGTTTTTATTTGTAGAGCACAGGTAAAACCTTTGTATTTCATCATTAATGTCTGAACTGCTCTTAGCATATTAAACATATTAGCATTGCTGTCATATCTTATGTTGCATTTCATCTTAAGATACTCATCTTCTTAATAATAACTGAATGTGAACTGACATCATGACTTATTCATGTTTATTAGATATCCATGTCATTCCTTATTTGCCAAACTTAATAGGTGTGCTAATTCTCATAATGCTTTCATGACATTTATATCATGCTTTATTCATCCCTTATTACATCTGGTTCAGTTTATTACTAGATATATTTGTGTAAATATATATTTGTTTATTTACTGATTTCTTAGCTGTTAAATTATTTTTTGTTTCTTGTTGGTACAAAAGGTAATACTTTGTTTATACCTATATGTCCAAGTATGCATACATATGAATTTACATTTAGCTATTTTACATCAGTTACAGTGTCCTATTTATGATGTCATCTTCTTTGCATATATTGTAAAATTTTTATACTAATTTCTCTTATTTTCTTTTCAGGTTTATTAAATCTATGCTATTTATACATATATACTTAGTGTTTTGGAGCACTTGTATCTTGATAGAAATATCTGCTTGTCACTTTAATAACCTTTTGGTTTGAGTTAAGCCACATACTGCCTTTCAAGTGCTTATCTCTCTGTGTAACCATTTACTTTCATTTTGAGACATTTGTGAATTTGTGAACGGCTCTGTTGGCCTCTATGTCCCACAGCTATGGAAAAACTCAATTATTACTCCCCTTCAAAAAGGCGGTAACACCAGTGATCTATCTAACTACTGGCCCATCTCCATACTTTCACCTCTATCTAAAATTTTGGAAAAGTGTATTCATTCTCAATTGCTAAAACATCTCACAGACAATAACCTACTCGCACCCACCCAACATGGTTTTCGGCCAGCACACAGCACAACAGCCTTCCTGTCATTTACCAACACTGTATACAAAGATCTTGATGCAGGCCTACTAACATCAGTGATCCTACTAGACTATAAAATAGCCAAGTTTGTCTCCAACATCCAATTCGCACACATCATTGCTTGGCCACTAAATCTATAAACTGGTTTGAGTTCCCTCATTACCTACATTACTCCCAACTTACTCTTACCCACAAACTACTAAATAAGCCAAACTTCTGCTCAACCCTTCAAACTATAATAGAAACACATGCCCCTACTTTGCATCTTAGATCCTCTAACAAACAACTCTTAACCATAACTAAACTCAACAAAAGAGCTGGACAATGTCTCTATTCCCATGCCATTGCCAAACTTTGGAATGCACTCCCTCTCCCTCTTACTCAACTAGAATCTTTAAAAACATTTAAATTTGCACTAAAAGAACACTATCTCAATAACCTTGTCTGTTCTTGTAGTCATATAATTAAACCACATTATATGTTTAGGCCACTATACACTACAAATACTTTTGCTAACTTAATATAGTTGCAATTTACACTATCTGTCTTCATATCCAGTCTCTCTTGCTTTCTTTATTTCTATGGCTAAATAAACATAATTGATTAAACAGTACTCTTACTTATGAGAATATACAAACAGAATTACTAAAAACTTAACACACTGTGTTTATTTTCTTGTATTGTATACC
Organism: Protopterus annectens; assembly: GCF_019279795.1. Taxonomy (NCBI): domain Eukaryota; kingdom Metazoa; phylum Chordata; order Ceratodontiformes; family Protopteridae; genus Protopterus; species Protopterus annectens. The sequence continues at coordinate 394,031,473 of NC_056735.1, forward strand.
TCTATAATATGTATTTGTCTTGTATATCTACTTCAATTTGTATTGTGTAAAAACTTTCTTGACTTTCAAAGTTAAGCTGATGTTATGTAAAAATTCCCCCGGGCCTCCACTGAAAATGGGTCATTGGCCCGTGGAATTTCCCAGTCAAGAAATGTCAATAAATAAATAAATAATACATAAATAATAGCTTTTTTTTTTGGTTGTATTACCTCACAGGGGATTAAAAACATATGCTACAAGCTTGCGACCTCAGCTGGAAAACAAATAACCGTAAATGAAGCTTTTAGTTATTTGGAATAGGTTGCGAGCTCAGAAAGCTGTTTCTTACCTTCAGTTTCCTCTAGGGTGTTCAAAATACATAACAACACCCACTGTTCTATAGAAAAGTGCCCAGAACTGCATTTTTAATATTAACAGCACTCTTTCATCCATTTGCTAATAATTCATAAAGGAACAAAGCTTAATCATTCAGTTTTTATGGTTATCTCATTTTATATATCTCAGACCATTCATACAAGAGTCAAAAACAACATATCATTGTGTTATTAAACTATTGAAGTCTGGAAGCATAGATGGTAGTGTCATATTTCTTAAGTTAAAGACATGTCAAATTAAAAATGTTTATTCTAAATAGTGAAGCAGTTCTTTGATATTATCTTATTTCAAATGTTTAACACTGCATTTATTTAAATAATAATAAGCATTTACCTCGTAAATGAGGTTGTTTCCATACAGCATGTCACCCAGTCCATTTTATATTCCATCATGATTTTGTTGCAAAATATGGATCTATCTATCTAATTAGATATTTGAATGAATACTTTTACTTTAAAATTTGTTTAGATATCTTTCAATTTTTATCTTTGTCTCTCAGCGTCTTCTTCTTGTCACTTGTAGTCCATTCATTTTTCTCAGCATGGCATTTCAGACCAAAAGAACTTCAATCCATTTCCTCTATCTTGTCTAAGACTTTGTTGGTTGATAGATAAGTCACTGCTGTTCCTATTCTGTCAAATATTTTTGGTCCATCCCTGAGAAGGATTTTAATTTTTGCTGGAAAAAGTAGATGTACTTTAAGTTGCCTTTTTCTAAGTTCCTTTATTAGTGGTAAACATTCCTTACTTTTAGCCATTACCCCAGATGAATAATTATTGTCAGACTGGATTATGTGGTCTCCAGATTTCATCGGAGAATTATACCAGGCAACTTTTAATATAAGTTTTTTATCTTGAGATGAAAAATGTTTGACTATGATTGACCTGGGACTTTTTGTTGTTTTATTTGATGCTGAGATTGGCTTTAAGGATCTGTGAGATCCCTCAATCCCATAAGATAGAGCCTCTGGAAGCTTTAAAATGTCTGGTAGCCATGTATTAAGAAACTTCACCATATTACTACCCTCAGCTTTTTCTGGTATTGCATAAATCTGGAGATTGTTACATCTGGATCTATTTTTTAGATCTTCAATTTTGTCCATTAGTGAAACATTTTCTCTATTTAGTGTTATTCATAGTCTGAAATTCTGCTTTCTACATCAGTTAATGTCCCTTCTATATTTTCTATCTTCAGGTTATGTTGTTCTGTTAATTCCTGTAGTTGTTGGATTTGTTTTTTACTATTTTCTTCAAAAGCATCCAGTTTCTTGTTTGTTTCTTCTTTCAGCTTTTCCCGGTTAGGGGTTGCCACCTCGGAACTCTGGTCCGCTAATGATTGGCAGTCAATTTTTTATGGTGCTGAGGTGCCAGCCTGATGGCTAACCTTCAACGAAGGCACGCCCATTCACACATGTCTTTTGAACACCACTCGACCGCAGGGAGGGCATGCAGACTCCACACAGAAGGTGCTACAGATGAGAATTGAATGGGAGAACCTCTTGCTGTGAGGCGACAATGCTACTGCTGCACCACTGCAGCTTAACCAGTTTCTTGTTCATTTTGTCAAATTTCAGTGACAAGTTTTGCATTGTTGTTAATAATGACTATAAATTCTCCTTCATTGTTTGGTCAGACATAGTATTTTTTTGTGAAGCTCATATTTTCTCTGGTCTTGATGCTTTCTCTTCTGGTATTTGACAGGATTAGTAGTAGATAATGCAGCATTTTTTTTTTCTGTGTAGACTTCTTATACGATTAGCTGAAATGTTCCAACAAAATTGAATTGTCTACAATCAGAATTTATTGATTTTCCTGTCAGAAAATAGATTTTAAGGACAGAGCTGAAGAAGGATGCTGACAACCAGTACACATGATGGCCACACCCCCGCTACTTGAAGTGATTGTTATAAAGAATGTGTATTTTGTTCTGAGAAAGTCTATTTTGGATGAAAGAGGAGAAGAAAAAAGTCTGACCCTAATCCAGCTGTGGGTCATTGTTATTATGAGTATTGGTGGTCTTTTCGTACACAATAGTGCAGGCATTCATGTACTGCTTTTTCTTTTGTTATCACAGGTGACTGGGGAGGTTGATCTCTGTCCCCTACATAACTTGATGTCAGTGTCTCTTCAGACTATGATGATGATGGTGGTCACATTGAGGCACATGTGGGGGTGTTGGGGGATAAATCTGTTCCAGAGGTAGACATCCCTCTTCTGCCTCCATTGTCTTCATATACAGTCAGTATTCCCACACATACTCAATCCCCAGATGCCACAGATATTGGACAGTCAGAGGCTGGGGACATTGACCAGGAAACTGTGGCAACTATGGCTCCAGTGAGTGTAGACAGTGGCCATAGCCAGATAGCTGGTGAGGTCCCACACAGGTGGATTGACAGGGGTGCTTGTAGGAGACCTGCTGTCTGTCCACCACCTGTTGCAGATGTCGCATCACAGGTCACTTGGTGCATATTTTGGACCATCATAGAGGCACAGGCATGTTCTGAATGGAACACCAGATGTATGCTTAGGGTTATGGATGCAGTGCAATCTGACATATGTGACTCCCTCTACTACATTGGGGACACCCTGGATCAGTTGACTGATGCAGTGGACAGAAGGTGTGCTGAGACAGTGTCTGTTTTGGACTGCACATTGTCTGTGCTGGAATGTGTGGTTGGAGTTGAGCATTGGACTCATTGTCAGCAACCCCATCTGCTGAGAGTCCATGTGGCCATGCACAATCACACTCCCATAGTGGCAGAACATTCTGCACTACAGAGGGAAGTGTGCTGTCCACACCATGGCATGGCAGGCCATGGGTTCATGGGGAATATGGTCTCAGCAGACAACAGTCACCATCAGGAACTAGCACCACTTCTGACCTTGGGCATGGAGGTGCCAGTGCAACTCCTGGCAGAGCCAGTTCCCATGTTTGGGACCATAGACAGAGAACTGTCAACTCTACCATGTATGGTTCAAAGTTGTCCAACATGCAGACATGTAGGGCTAGCATTGAACTTGACTGTGTACACACACACATGCTCACACATCACTGACAAATGCAGGTCACCTACAGCCACAAACAGCACCTTTCCATGGTGCATCTTATTTGCTTCCCTTCCTGACTCACACACACGCTGTCAACCATGTGGGTCAGCCTAGGCCTCCTGCACCCCCACACACCACCCTGTGTAAGTGATGATACCTGTGCCACATCCCTGTCATCCTCGCCATCGATGTAGGGAAATGAAGTGATGTCTCTGATGCACAGAGTGACTATACTAGTTAACAGGTACTTGTGTAACACAGTGCTGTTTTGCCATGCCACTTGTGGTTAATGACAGATACTGTATGCTGGCATTTGTCATGAGTACACCACATACTTCTGTGTACTTTATGTTGTATGATGTACTGATTGTATAGTTACACAATGACAGGTGTGTCACAGACCAATTTCTGTTTCTGTTTCAGGACTCTGTTGGGGGGTATCCTATGGATACACAGTGGCAATAAAGCAGCACAGAATGGCATGTCAGCACAGCTGAAATATGTCTTCAGCAAGGTGCAGCACTATAGGTTCATATGTGTATAACAGGCTAACAAAGACAATGGTGACATTCAGTGTACTTGTGCATCTCTTATCTGTGAACAGGTCTGCTGCCTTTAGTAAGTGTCACCAGGGTTTTGGGAACTCATGCATCTACAAGCTGTGGTGATGGAGATGACCCATCTACAAATATCCTGTGTCCAGTACAGACAGATGCCTAACACCCACTATGATTGTCATGTTCTGCATCCCATTTTGTAACCTGCACATGCTGTGCACAGCAGATTTGTGCTTCACATGCATGGGGGGGCCTGTTTCATGTACAGTGTACTGTCTGTTACATATCTGTCTCTCCAGCATGTACTATGTATACCACAGTGATGTTGTAGGTGTGTAGAACAGGTGAGACATGTGTTAATCCTGTCATGGATACGCGGGAGGTACACAGTCGGATCTGACACCTCCTTGTATGGAGCCATACACATCCCCTCTAAAGCATTTAGGAGACAGACTACACATGTATGGTCATGACATGGACTCCACAGGACATTTTATCTATGGTGTGTATTGGTGTAGCATGGAACCTGTGTGGCTGCTACAGTTGTACGATATGCCTGTGCAGTGACATAATAAGGGTGCCATTGCACACAATGATAGTTGTGATGACTGCCGCATTTAGTATAGGAGTGACAGTCTTAGATTTACATCCAAAACCTGCCAGTGTAGGTTGTACAACAGTGAATGCATCCCCACATCTTACCGACCAGTGAGAGTCAAAGGCTATATTACTCTCTGTGTCCATAACTACACATGTAATGGCTCAACTTTGTGCAGGTGTGGCCACTACAATATTTTGCAGGGGTGGATGATTTCTCACAGGATAGTATTGTGCAGTCATTGGCTGTTAGTCTGTGTCAGTGGCTCAAAGTAAAACTAATTGTGTCTTACGCCATCCTTGATAACTATTGGTTCTATGTGGGAGTCTGTGATAGCTCCCAATATGCAATCACCTGCTAATGTACTCAGTCAGAGGTCACTAACAGTGACTGTGACTGCAGAGAGGGAATAGGTAGACAGGGTATGACAGTAGTAGTGGTTGGTGAACCCCACTGGTGATTGGCATCATTGCAGCACAGGTATCCCAATGACATCTTCCCAGAGTATGACTATCAGACACTTGCCTATCCACCAGCTGACATAACCCTCTGCACATGACATATACAGTTTCCAGCAAGACCTGCTGACCTAATATTGTCACACACCTTCTCAGGCCATGGTTGATGGAGTGAGACATATGTCCAACATCCATTGCACAGTGTAACAGTGAATGGGCACTGCCGGTTACAGTCGGTTGGCATGATCTGGCCTTGAGCAAAAGTAGCAGATCTTGGTCCAGTGTCACTAGGTGTATGACAGTGTCAGTGTTTGTATCCATGCTAACTACTATCATGGGATTTCAGGTGACATGACTCAATGATCTAGGAACACTGCTTGGCACTACATGCTAGTTATCCTCCATGCAATTAAGTGTTGCAGTTACTTCCACCATATTGCAGGAAGAGAGTCATGCAAGGTGTCTGTACAGAGCACAGACAAACACATTAGGGAAATGTAATATGTACACACTGTGTTGTTTAGTCATGCTGCGGCTCACTTGTGCAAAGGATGGTCCAGATTCCTTATCTACAATGCCCTGAAGCAGTGCCATGACATCTCCACACGGGGAACCAACGTAGTGCATTATGTGTTTACCAATATGCGTGATCAGTACAGCACCCCCAATGTGAGGTCCTCCCTGCTGGGATATGGCCACAGATCAGTCTCCTTAGAACTACCGGCACGTACCCCTCCTTGTAGACAATACAGACATTTATGTCAAGACAGCCATTTATTACCTCCTGTGGGATGGTTGACATAGTGTGACAGCACCTACCCCCTTCAGATGGGACAGGCAAGTATGCAGAGCTGTGCCCCCATGCATTATGTCAACAGCATTACAATGACATGACCTCGGCTGTACATGACAGGAGGGACACAGGCTCATCATGGCTCAGCAAACCTGAGTGGTGGACAACTGCCATTAACAGGCTGTACAATAATAGGTGTCCAGTGCTGTATGACATTTGGGATGAGGGTGCCCCTCCAACATGGAGGCACTACCTCCTCAGAAAAAAAAAGCAGATAGTGTTGTGATGTTGAATAGATACAGTAAGTGACAAAAGTAGCCACCCACACAAACTAGAACCACAACGCACAGTGTAGTTACATGTGTGACCTCAAAGGACAGGCCCAGATTGTCAGTGATCTCATACATCATACGTCATGATGCCACATATGATGGGTCTGGACTCTCATACCTAAGCTGTAGACCCACACTGTCTGCATCATCTACACTCCCTTGTCTCCATCACGTGACACATAACATTCCTACAACTTGTCCCATAACTTCCATATTTACAGAGCAGTTCATAGCTGGCCTCTCATTGGAAGATACACCGCATCTATTGCATATGTTAACATTTCAGGCTGCATCCTACATGTGATCTGATAAGGATGAGTAACATCATTGGCAAACCCTTGCAATCATACTGACACTACTGACTGCACACCAGCTGAGTGGACAACGACAACTGTTATATCCTTGCACAGAGGTGGTGCATCCACCACCAACCTAACTGTACACTTCTTGGTCTGAGTATCCATATCTGTATGGCCGTAGGGGTGATCATCATGGAGCTGATCAGCACACATATATGTGTTCTACACACAGTTGACTGTACACACGGTTGACAGGGGGAGCATGACTGTTACATGTGGTGGACATTTCTCAAGCAGTCACCATGTACCTGGGTGAGGGTACATCAGGGTATACAACCCCGTAGACTCAGCCAAGCCATCTGACTATATCTCCCGCTCAGGCAACATTTACAAAGCACCCACTTAGGCATCCACGATACTGTCATTGTAGGGGTCAGTAAGTGGCCCATTGCTGGCACATATATGCAACATAGGAACATCTATATCCAATAGATGATTTGTCAGCAGAAATGCTCAACAGGGCACAGTCCTGGGTCCTCTACTGCTTGGAATCCATTCAACCACAATACACATGACTACTGACTGAGTGTGGCTAACAATGTTGGCTGATGCCTGCAAATTGCGAGCACTCATAAAGTCTCTGTAGTATGTCACTATCCTGCAAGAGGGTATTGCAGACACATACCTTTTGACATAGTAATGGCCATAAACTACATGCAAATATATATGTAGTATCAGTTCCATCAGTTAGAACTATGTACCTGGTAAGGAGCACATCAGTCACAACATGTGATGTACATACTCAGGGGTGAACAGACTGGACACACAGATCTGGCTACACAGGTTTACACCTAATGTGCCTCACATTACCATGTCTCTACAGTTTTATGGCACAAATCATATGGCATAGCTGAAGCCACAGTCACCTGTAAGTGACATACTCATAACCTCCAAGTACTCTTCCCTCAGCATGCCAATATCTGAGTGCAATGGCCATTTGGTGATGTACCTTTCCAAGCAGTACTGGCAATTGCACACAACAGTATGGTCCTTCACAAGGTCACTTCACGTCTTCAGTATGTGTTAAATGGGGATAGTCTGCAATGAGTGTCAATGTCACCTGTGACATATAGACTAAACAGAGGTGATCTGTGCTTTGCATATGGAGCAATGTGTGACCCTGCTTGATTACATATGCTGCTTATCTGTAGGTGGCATAGTAGATGGATAAACCACTGTAACGACATTAACCTTGTATGTGACATTGATACTACATGCTTGTGGGAGAGATGTGTCTAGCAGACTTAAACATACCCTTGAAACAGAAGCCTGTCTAGTGGCACACAGAGCACCTCAGTGCACTTCACCACATGCCATCTGTATGATTTTAGCTGGGTGACTGTTATCTCAAGACAGGGTGTCTACCTGTGTCCTTCTTGGACTGGGGCATTATGTGCTGATCCTGTAACTATGGGTATAAAGATGTCTATGATTGTGAGGGCTGTATGGCCATTATGCCAGTGAAGTTCAAACATCCTATGATTCCATAACATGATGTAAAATGCTCTAACAGGCTCACACACGACCATGGCTACAATGAGGCTAGCACCATTTCCAATCACTGTGTACAGGACATGCCAAGGCACACACGTAGTGCAAGTTGGCTGTATATAGATGGGAACATTTACCTATGTAATGGTACACAGTACAGATCATAGTACGTGATACATGCAACACACCTGATATCTGCTAGTACTATCAGTTCAGGACATATTATGCTTGATGACATCAGCAGGCCTTGTTGTGGTTAGTCCTTTGGGAGGCCACATCACATGCTACAAATAAAATACCACAAAACCCTACCTATTCATATTTATGCCATCAGGACACACACATGACCCAAGTAGCCTGGAGTGAGATTAGAACCCCTACCTAGCTAATCTTACATACCTACAGACCACAGTACTTATTGCACATGCTATGGTTTAAGCCTAGATACTACATTGTCAGCTGGTAGTCTTAAGGTGGATAACATCACCAGGCCTTGTAGAAGAGGGCAGTATGGGTTCATAGGTTCATAGGTGTGACTAGGCTAATGGCCTTGGAGCCTATATAAGCCTTGCCCAAGAAGATTCCCTGGCATTATGCCGTCCAAAGTTAGTTCCCAGTGCCCCTGTCAAGCAGGCCACTGAAGTGATCCCCGGGGTGAACTTCCTATTGCCCATCCACTTGATTTCAAGATTTCTCTTAAAGAGGGCCAGCAGCAAGTTACAGGGCCAAAAAGTGTGTAACCATTGCAGGTGGATAGCCCATGAGGGCATGATAGTTGTTTTGTACTGGTATACACACATGTGCACTAAGTAGCCTAGATCACAGTGTTTAGCGCACCCACCACAGCTTAAGCTTGGATAGTACATTGTCAGTGGGTAGTCTTAAGGTGGATGACATCATCAGGCCTTGTAGAATAGGGCAGTGTGGAAGCCAGCAGCAAGTTACAGGGCCAAAAAGTGCATAGCCATTGCAGGTGGATGGCCCATGATGGCATGGCAATTGTTTTGCAGGGGTATACACACATACACATGTGCACCAAGTAGCCTGGTGTGAGATTAAACCCCTTACCTATCTAATCTTATTCACTACATATCACAGTACTTATTGCACATGCCACAGGTTGAATCTGTTGTATATGTGATTGCAGGCACAGTACTTGGGCATTACACAAACTACTCCTCTGTTAAACAGCATATGTGGTCTGCAGAATGATATTGCTTCATACTGTTATCTGCATCTAGTATCCTAGCTAGATAACTGTTATTATCCTAGCTATGTGTGTACAGCTACCAGTATGGCCATATGTGGCTGCTTGCAGTTAGATAGGCAAACCTGTGGGCAGGAACAATATGCCCTGTCCGTGCATGTGTTGATAACTCTATACATTACACCACCATCACCTGTGTCTGTCTATGTGGTGACATCCAGCAGACACAGGGATCTGTAGGTAAGTAGATTATGCACTGTTGCACCCTTAGTTTGGATCCTTTGAGCAACAGTATGGATGTGTGATAGTGCAGATTTAATCACAATTATTAGGGTATGTCCGACAATACAGACATCCACACACATATTTATGTAATTAACAGGGATGTATATATAAATGTAGCTCGGTGTGTGTATGATATGTATATGAGTTATGTAGATATATGGGGAGAGTTTATGCATCATTGTGATATATATAGCTATATATCGGTATATATGCATTTGACACTACATAGTGATATATATATTATGTATGTGAGAGAGATAGTGTGTATGTAAGAGAGAGATAGTGACAGATGGATATGTATATGTATATGTCTGTATGTATAGACATATCTATACAAACAGGTCAGTCTGAAGATGAGGTAACAGAACAGAATTGCACTAATTTAACTGTTTGGCCATGCCCAGTGTGACTGTCAGTACTTATAAAGTGACTCCAGGCCACACCTATCTGTACTCCAGTCCAGGATTTTGTGTGTTACAGACTATACCTCTTAACTGTCCAGAGTTTTGCAGAATGTCCAGAGTTGTGGCTCATAATTTTGGTCTGTTCCTCATAAAATGTGTGGTTTTCTGGCAAATCACTTGGATGAACTTAGGAATGACATCACTAAATAGTGACATACATTTGAGTTTCAGACTTCAAGTCCTTCAAAAATGTCTGTTGAAACAAACCCTGTTATTTTACCAACTGTTTAAGTTTATGAGAGCAGTATTTAACATATGCCCCTATTTGTGGGCCTTTGTCTTCTCATTTTGTCAGGCTTTGAACAGATTGCTTGCACTAAGAGGTTGAGAGGTATGTAACACACATTGACATCTGTCCCTGTTTCTGCGGTACTGCACGTCACTCAATATGTCCATGACATTCCCCAGCTGTCTGCTGTACTTAATATGTGACTGAGGTTCATAATATTACACCACACTCAGACTGGCAGTCTGTGAAAACACCAACATAATAATACCTCACATGCAAAAGATGTGCCTACTTCCAGATTAGAAGCATCAACAACATCACTCATGCCAACTTCCCTACTCCACTGAGCCACACAGGATGCAAGACAGAGTGGAGTGATTCATCACACAATCAACAGCATAAAATGTTATTCCTGCATTATGTGTGATCAAGTTCTATGTTACAGCCCTGAGATTGCCTGGTCTGCTGATATACCATTGCTGACTTACTGTTAAAGCAGTTATATAGGAACACTGCTGTGTTGGGGGTGGGGGGACAACAGCACATGATCTGTTGGGACAGACAGTAGTCAAAATATCATGTGACCCACTGTTTAACATCTCTCTTGACTGATGTAGTGAATATTCACACCATGAGGCCCAGTGATTATTAGGAAGCACATACTATCGGACTGGGTATCTGTAGTCCCATGTGGATGTTACTTCTATCCACATAGCCCACTATATTTCCTTGCATAAATGCAGCAGATCCATGCATACGATACCATATTATAGTAATCCTTACAAGTAGTGTGTAGGTTAGAGACTTACCTTGCGAATGCAATAGTTGACAAGACTGTAGTTCAGGGCTGACTCTGTGTGATGCAGGCAGTACACAGCCAATGCATGGATAGGCACAGGTTGTGTAGGTTGTCTGGCATCAACAATTTTACTATATGTATGTGAGTAGGAGCAAGGTGTCAGTCCCTAGGGCCCTAGGTTGTCAATGAATATGCTATGCCTTGTCTCTTAGCCAAAGCCAGGGCGTACTGGGCATGATACTTATGCCTACAGGGACACCATCAGGGGGGGTTCCTCCTCCGAGTTCTCCTGTAACTGTGGCTGTGGTGACATAGGCACTGGTTGGGGGCTGTGTATACCTTACCTCTGCTGATCCTGCTGCAGCTATTTCCACAGGTCATATTGTGTAGCATGGAACATACTGTGAACATATGTGCACATGTGGCTGGAGAGTACTGCAAGGCTCCTCCAGATATATAGAGGCACCTAAACCATGACTTCAGAAGCCCAAACACATGCTCTATGATGTTCCTAGTTTGTGCATGTGCCTCATTATGGTGTTCTTCAGTGGTTGTGTGTGCATTTCTGATGGGTGTCATCATCCACGGTTCCAGTGCATAGCCATCATTCCCCAGTAAATGGCCATGTGGGATGTCCCCCCCTAGCAAACATTTGGTACAGCTGTGATGCATGCCAGATATGGGAGTTGTGATAACTGCCAGGGCTGCCAGCATGCACATTCATGATAATGTCCTGGGCATTGCACATGACCTGGCAGTTGATGGAGTGGTACCCCTTGTGGTTGCCATAGATTTTACCCTCCTCACCAGATGGTGACTTGATGTGTACATGAGTACAGTCTATGGCACCCAGCACTTCAGGGTAGTGTGCTACATGGTATAAGTGTTGCATATTACTGGCCCACACCTCAGGGGTGAGGGGAAAAGAAATGTGCTCACTGGCATGTGGTAGCATGGCATCCAGGAACTGGTGGAGTACCCTGGAAGCAGATACCTGTGAGAACCCCATCATGTCCCCATGTGGTCTTTGGAAAATACCTGTAGCTAGTATCCTAAGGGCTAGACATAACTTTGTTTCCACTGGGATGGGTTCCCCTCTATTGGCTCTAGGTCTGAGTTGAGGGCGGCAGAGCTCAGTGAGTTCCTGTAGGATGTCCCTGTCCACCCTGTAGTGCTCTACAATCTCCAGTTCATGTAGATCCTGGAAGGTTACCCTGGGTCTGAACACTCTTCTCCTTCTCTCTCTAGGGCTATTGTCAGCAGCAGTAGCAGCATTGACTTCAGCATCTAGCATATACAGATGTAGCAGACCTGCAGCAGCCTCTAACATTTTCTCAGTTAAAATTCCCAAGTCTGTACTCCAATGGTGCAGAGTATGGGGGAAAATCAGACTGTAGAGTGTATGCATACTTTATAGTGTTCTGCTGTAGGTGCTGATTCTGTGATTGGCTACCTATGATGCATTCCACCTGCCTAGTATATCATTAACATCATTTAATGGTCCTAGTTTAAGTTAAACAAAGGTCAAAACTAATTAATATGTCACTGGCTTTTACACAGAATCAGCACTATGGTGTGTCACAAAAATACACACCCTGTAGGTAAATAACGTTTAGCAGTCAGTGTACACACCCTTCAGACTTCCACTCTCAGCACGGCAGTGCACTGCACAAACATGCAGAAACATGTTCCCTTTAGCTAAACAAAGCTTAAAAGTGAGTGCAAACACCCGCATGCAAGGATACACACAGCATGGTGGAGTGCTGAGCAAACAGGCTGAAATAAGCTTAGAAGCCATTGAACCCACCCTCCCATGATGTCAGCTACCCCCTCTGTAAACAACAACATGGTTCTTTGCCTACACAAAAGGGATATGTGGACATGATTACCCCTTTGTCCTATTCAGTAACTCCACCTCATTTGCATAAGTATCCATGCTTACAGCCTGGAAACTACATGCTTCAAAGCCTTACCACGTTAACAACAGCACCAATGCACCATTGCAGATAGTCCACGCAGGGTCCTGTAATACATTTCTGTCACATAATATTAATTTTTTTCCATTTTTTTAAATTTTTTTATAAAGCATGTTTTTGCACTGCATCCTATCACACAAACATGCTCAGATTATTAAAAAAAAAATTTAATTTAACTTATTTCCTTTAATTTGTTAGACACACAGAGGATAGTTTTGCTCATATCTGTAAGTGGTATGCAATTTCTGCCCATCTATCCACATTTTCACAGCTCCTTTTGTCTGTCTATATTCCTGTACACAGAATTTTTCCATGTACAATATGGACAATGACACGGGGTCTGCAGAGCTGCCTGTCTACTTGTTGGATCACTCTAACTGCCTCATTTGCATGAGCTTCACCTGTTTATGAGATGATTTGCAGCTATAGAAGTTACCATGTTGGCGCCGCTCAGCAGCCCTTATTGAATCTAAAAATGTTCATGGCCAGGTTAGCAGTGTGGCACGATGCCTACATGGAAAAAAAAAGTGTAGGCTTTATTAAATTCACCCATTCTCTTATATGGGCATGTAACCTGACATTGTACTCTGCCTAATTTCTGAAATATTGTTTTCCTTCTAACAAGATGAGCAAGATATGACCCTGTGACTAACTCCTTACTTCTGATTTTTACCTGGGCTGTTTTTTGGTACTGCCTGACTCTGATTCTCCTCCATTAACTTTCCCTCTGTCATTCGCAAGCTGAATGGAAAAATACTTCCCTTCTTTGGCCCATCACAGGCTGCCTATTTCAGGGGACAAAAACAACTGTGGCGTAAAATAATAACTGCTATTGTATAACACACCGATCCTTCCTCTGCAACAAGCAGTATGTACACAATAATGAGTGCTGAAGAGGATGATAAAACTGCTCTCTACAGTTCCCTTACTATGTCTTAGACCACACAGCATAAATCTTACCCATCAGATGACATGTCAGGAGGTACTTCAAGAAGCAACCTATTTACATAAAAAGAGATTAAAACTTCATGTTACGAAAGGGGCAAGGGAGTCATAACACTCAATTTAAACCTATGTAGCTCATAGACAAATTATAAAGACCCACCACCAGACCCCTGAAGGATAAAACACTTCCCCTGGGATTCGATAAACTCCATGTAAGTTCTCTGCGAAGCCCACATGGACTTTACATGTGTGTGCAGTGGTGCTTGGCCAGTGGCAGCGAAACCAACTGTGCAACACAAATTAATGCTGCACACCATGTCTAAGTGAGGTTTCGCTGCTGGTAACAGTGTTGCTGGCCAGGAAACTATGTAAGCGAACATGGATAGTAATTCTGTTAAAAGAAGAGCACCTAGATTTTGCATGGAAAGCCACAGTGATCACCAGGGCTTCACAGCTCTCAATCTGTTAGTTCAACACATCTGCATAAAGGCAAACATAATGAAGGGACAATAGGCCATTAATAGGAACATATCTGACATAGATGTTACATAGATGTCACATACAAATGTGGTAGAATGAAACTCAAACATACCCCTCAACCTCTTAGAGCAAACATCTGGACAAAGTCATAAATAATGGGGGGGGAGACAAAGGGCCAAAAATAGAGACAGATTCTATTATTGTTCTAGGATGTTGATAGAATAATGGATTTTACAGTAGCATGAATTGTCTGAAGAGCATGCAGTTTGAAACTCAAATGTCTGTCATTATTTTCTGACATGAATCCACAATAACATGCCGATGATTTGCCAGAAAACAAAAATGTTATGCAGAAAGGATCAGAAATATGAGAAAAAGATTGGACATTCTGCCCAAATCAGGACAGTTAAGAGGTATGAACTCAAATATATGTAATATTGAGCTACATTAGTCCTAACATCATCCCTATAATATGAAAGAAAGCCACAAAATTGATAAGGAACACATCTGGACATCCTGGGAATATCTAAACAACTGAGCGGTATGAATGAGAAGTATATGGTCCAAAGACAGTACAGGACAGTGTTTTTAGAGTGCAGAGTATTGTGATATTCCAAACCAGGCATTCTGTACTGAAACTGTGTAAATGATCTGTAACAGGATATGGACAGCCATGTAAAATGAACACTCAAGGGAATTGTGTGTATTGAATAGGGACACACAGATGAATTGTAGGAATGAAAAGGGGGAAAGAGGACAGATGAAAACAACCTAATGTGAGAGGGTCTGTATCACAACATCTAACTAACAAAAGTTCGATTATTATAATATCAAACCCTAAAGTTCGAAACCCAACAAAATCAAAAAGACAGACCAGCGATTTTTTTTCCCGAGGGAAAAATATCGCTGTTCCATGACAAAAAAAAATTAACCTTAAACTTAAAATAAAGTGGAAGGCTTTGCCCCCCCCCACCCCCCTACTTAAATATACCAGCTCTGAGATCGCACCAGAGTGGAGGAAATAGCAAAGCCCCGAAAACAGCCCACTGATTTTTTTCTCTGGGAAAAAAGTCGATGTGCCATGGCTTTGCTATTTTCAACTTTTGGACTTTACGGTTCGATATTACAACGTTCAAACTTGTTTTAGCTCGATGTTGTAATATAAACCTCACATGAGAGCATGTCAATGGAAGATGGTTGTAGAAGCAACTCCAATCACATATCTGTATGGTACAGTAGGGACTGCACAGTGAAAATGTGTTTTATGTGACTGTCACACAAGGTGACATAATAATGGGAAGGATGTCTGTGTGAGATAATCATCCTTACAGGAATAATGCAGAGGACATCTATCAGGGATCTGACATACAATTGGGGTAGGGTGCATATTGTAAAGCTGTGCAAACTGTTATACCTCACTATCAGTGCACTATCTGCAGAGGTCTCCAGCAAGGTGGGAACAGGTAGAAGCTCATGGAAAACATTACAAGAACCAGCCACAATCATGGAGAATATCATAATAATATCACCAGTAATTCCATGCATCTGACATAACATATGTGATTTAGAGTGATAAGAGATGACTCTGCACGCACACACTTATACATCCACGCTCCATGAGAGTAACCACTTCTGGCACTGTAACATATGCTGGAGGTGTTAGGAGGGACCCTGGTGTATCTGTATGTGAAAGTATGAGAAATACAGGCTAGTTGACTGGTGTGCAAGGCACAAATACCTATGTATGTAGTGTGTGCATCAGCAAGACAGGTAGCACACGTGCATCTGGTGTAACAACTTGACTGGTGTTCCACACCATCAGACAATCACATATATTCCACAAAAAGAATACCTAGGCATGACCAATAATAAACTGCATGAGAGCTCACTGTGACAAGGATGGTACACTTCAGTTACACATCACTGGAAGATGTGTAGGGAGGTAGATGAAAAAGCGTGCATTGTACTCAGTTATTGGTGTGATGAAGTCTGGGAACACTGAAGGTATTATGGCCTCTGATGTGGATGTCCTTCACATACTCAATACTTGACTTACATTCAAGGGACTAGTCAGCACTGTGACCACATGTGGCTGGACGTTCCACTTACCATGCACCCCAGGACATGTGTCACATACCTATTGATCTGGTTATAGGGTGTGATGTCTACATTATACTTGGGTTGTTTGTTTCTGTACCTGACTTAACAGAAAGCCACAAAATTGATAAGGAACACATCTGGTCAACCTGGGAAAATCTGGACAGCTGTGAGATATGAATGAGAAATATATTGCCCAAAGACAGTAAAGGACAGTGTTTTTACAGGGCAGAGTATTGTGATAGCCTTTTTCTGGCATTCTGTACTGAAGCTGTCTAAATGATCTGTAATGGGACATGGACAGCCATGTAAAATGAACAATCAGGAGAAGTATGTGTATTGAATAGGAACACACAGATGAATTGTAGGAATGAACATGAAAAGAGACATGGAGGAGCTTTCCAATCTTGTAGCCCAGGCAGGTATGGCCCTAGCCCTGAATAGCATCCTGCCATCACCCAGAATGATACCACAGTACAAGGACAAAATGATTGACTTCAACAATTGGCTAATCTTCTGGTGTCATTCTAAGGGAATCCAGTATCTGTCTGCCTGGGATGACATGATCGACAGACCACGATGTTTTGCTAGAGATGGCCTGCACATGTCACCCTTCGGATTCCAGATACTGGCTAAGGCTCTTGCCACCCTTATAGTGCCTTTTTTAGGCAAGATTCAAATGACAAATTCACTACCATAACAGGTACAAGCAAGCAAAATCTGAGGGTAATGCTACACAATGCTAGAAGTCTAAACCTCAAAATGCATTCACTCGAGGCACTCCTTAAAATGGAGAACATCGACATCTGTGCAGTGAAAGAGACCTGGTTCAAGGCAACAGAGAGCACCCCTGCATTACCAGACTATAATTCATACCACACCTTTTGGCCACCTAACCTGGACTGAAACACTAAAGGTGGAGGCGTGTCCATATGTATTAAGGATATCCACACCTCCAGGCTAGTTGCTCAGCATAATGCATCTGTGATTATCCAAGTGCAACTATGAGCAAGACCACATTCCAAATTATAACTTGCTAAGATCCCCCACCATGCCCCAGGATTCCCACTCTTCATTTCTTGATACACTGGAAAATATTAGGGTACAACCCAACACCCTAATAATTGGCGATTTCAACTACCCCACCATTAACTGGGAAAATTACTCATGTACTAACTCTTTTGTTCAACATTTTCTGGCATTCATAAATTCCAGTACCTTGGATCAACTTATCCACACCCTCACCAGGGGCAGCAATATCCTAGACCTGGTCATTACCAACATGGGTGACCGGTGTTCCACACCAGAAGTCAATTCCTCGTCGGTCAGATCCGACCACAAGCTAATCAGCCTAGACATCTACATCCCGCCCCCACCCCCCATTAGGGAAACCACTGTAAAAAATGTCTCCAAAGCCAACTTCACGCTTCTTAAGACAGAAGTGGCAAACTTCACAACACCCATGCAGATGGGCAATAGAGGTACGACTGCTGTCCATAACAGAACCAACATGCTGTCCTCCAAAAAAAGGAAGCCAATCTGGTGGTCCCCTACCATAAACAAACTCTAAAATAGAAGAAAGAAACTGTTGCAAAAAAGAGTAAAATCCCATGACTGGAAGAACACACTGGGCAGCCTCAGTAAAAAGCTGAGATCGCTCATAAAATCCTCCAAACCTAGTTATGAAAACAAAATATCCACTGATTCTAAAGACAACCACAAAGCATTGTATAGCTATGTCAAGAATCTCAATGGCAACAATCTCTATCTGCTCTGAGTTACAGCACAATGGCACTAAATATACAGAACCAACTGATATTACCAACATCCTGGCAGATAGGTTCAGTGCTAACTTTACCCCCCTCACCCCCTAAACAGCCCATCTCTATACCAGAAGAATGCAAAGTTCCTGTAATCATGGCTTCACTGGTAAAAAACACACTCTCCAAAGCCAAAGAACACAGCATCCATGGGACTCGACAACATCCCAGGCTGAATTCTACATGAACTACAGAATGAACTGGCACCCCACCTAAGCACCATGTTCAATCATAGTCTCACCTCAGGCTTTGTGCTCACTGAATGGCACACAGCAATGGTTATCCCACTCCACAAAGTGGGAGCCACCACAGACCCTGGGAACTACTGCCCCATTAGCCTAACGAGCCTGGTTTGTAAGGCCATGGAACATATAATCATGGAACTTATAAACAAAGACACTGGTAATCTCCAAACTCTGGACCCCACCGAATTTGAGTTTGTAAAAGGCAGATCATGTCTCCTAAACCTGATCAACTTCTTTGAAGCAGTCACCAAAGCCGTAGATGAGAGTAAGGTGGTTCACATCGCCTATCTAGATCTCGCCAAGGCTTTTGACACCATCCCCACTTTGGAATTATAGATAAACTCACTAAACTAGGTATAAATCCCTATGTCACAAGATGGGTTGCCATCTGGCTCACTGACAGAACCCACACTGTGACAGTAGCAGACTTCAAATCCGACTTCAGACCATTGACAAGTGGAGTACCACAGGGTTCAGTCCTGGGACCTCTCCTGTTTGGTATCTACTTCTCTGTAGTACAGGCTAACACAGAAGGCTTTTGGCTAATGAAGTTCACAGATGACTGCAAATTAGGAGCCATAGTCGAGTCCCCAAATGATGTGGACATCCTACAGAAGGGCCTCACTGAGACAGATGCCTGGTGTTAAAGCCATGGCCTCAAGCTCAATGCCAAAAAGTGCATTGTCATCCCCTTTGGTAAAAACTCTGTACCCATGAACTACAACATAGGCGGTAGTATACTTAACACTGAAAGTGTGATAAGAGACCTTGGGACACAGGTGAACAGTAGTCTCTCCTTTGATAATCACATTGCCACAGTAGTCAGGAAATCTTTCTACGTGGCACACCTCAGAAGCGGTTCCATCACTTTTGCTTGTGCCAAGTACGTGGACGACATATCGAAACCGTTCATCCATGATGAGCCACAGATATGCAAGGATTCCTGGAGTTTTTTGGAGAACATAAACCAATTAGAGTATAATGAGGAGCATATTTTCTTGGTCATAGATGTTAAAGATTTATATACCGTTATACCCCAACATCTAGCAATTGAATGGACCAGGAATTTTATGTTGTACAAAAAGGCAGATAATGCAAGCATCAATCTTGTTGAGACCCTCCTAGATTTGATTTTATCCAATAACTATTTGGTATTCAAGGGTCAGTTTTTTTCTCCAAAAAACAGGAATAGCTATGGGGTCTCCTTGTGGAGGCAGTTTTGCCAATAGCGTAATGGCTTTTTGGGAACGTAATATGTTGTTTAACAATCATATGTTTCAAGAACATGTAACTTGGTATACTAGGTATCAAGATGACATGTGTCTTATTTGGAAAGGGCACATCGATCAGATACCTAGGTTTATAGATAGTATTACTGCGATGACTGATTTTCTTGAGTTCACATGTACCATAGGAACGGAATAAATAAATTACCTTGACGTTAAGATCAGTAAGGACAGAGGTAATAATAGATTAAAATCCACATTATACAGGAAACCCACACATTCAAATAGTTTCTTGCATTATACTAGATAATCACATTGCCACAGTAGTCAGGAAATCTTTCTACGTGGCACACCTCAGAAGAGGTTCCATCACTTTTGCTTGTGCCAAGTACGTGGACGACATATATATACTCTAATTGGTATATGTACAGTATATGTATATATATATATATATATATATATATATATATACATATACTGTTCATCTATTGAATGTTTATATTTTGTTAGATTGAGAATATAGGATCGAAGGTGAGGTAGTCATAGTTTAAAGCAAGTGTTTATATATATATTTTTGAAGACAGCCATGGTTTTATAGGAGTTTGGCTGTTGTTTGTGGTTTACGTTTTATATTTGGAGACTGAGTGGCTAAATATTATGAATTTTTAATCCATTGGCGCTTTAATTCTTAATTTTTTAGAATTGAGCTAATTGGATTAATTGATTTTAGCTAATGGTGTTAATTCGTTAGAGTAACACCATATAAGTAGGAAGCATTGTTATGTAATATGTTGTCTGATGAAGGTTGGGTACTATCTCAGCCAAAAGCGCTTACAATAAACAGCTTTTGCTTTTTGGTTTACGAAGTAGTCCGTGCTTTGTTGCAGCCTGCCGTTTACTCACTTTTGTTTGTGGCCTCAAGCTCAATGCCAAAAAGTGCATTTTCATCCCCTTTGGTAAAAACTCTGTACCCATGAGTTACCACATAGGTGGTAGTCTACTTAACATCAAAAGTGTGATAAGAGACCTTGGGACACAGGTGGACAGTAGTCTTTCCTTTGATAATCACATTACCACAGTAGTAGTCAGGAAATCCTTCTACGTGGCACACCTCATCACAAAAGGTTTCTCATCCAGGAAAAAAGAGGTCATTGTTCCCCTCTACTCATCACTCATCAATCCTATTACAGAATACAATGCACCTTTTGGGATGTACCTCACAAGACATCTGCAGTAGCTGGAAAGGCCACAGAAGTACTTCACAAAGAGGATTACTGGCCTCAAACAAATGCTCTACGCTGACCG
The DNA here is from genome assembly GCF_019279795.1 of Protopterus annectens. Taxonomy (NCBI): domain Eukaryota; kingdom Metazoa; phylum Chordata; order Ceratodontiformes; family Protopteridae; genus Protopterus; species Protopterus annectens. Next base: position 394,052,564 of record NC_056735.1, read on the forward strand.
TCTCCAAAAACTCCAGCTTTACTCTACAGCATATTACCTACTCTGAGGTGATGTCTGCCTAACATATAAAGCTATGTCAAACCCAGAGCTGTTGGACAAGCTACACCTAACAAAATCCCAATCCCTCTGAGCTACATGCCCTAGGGACCTAAACCTTGTCACCACAATAAACAGAACATGCTGGAGGGATAGATTCCTGTCCCAGATACTTCACATACACTGGAACAAGCTACACATCTATGTCAAGCAATGTTCCTCATTAGTACTCTTCAAGAAAAATCTTGATGAGTGGATGGGAAATAGGAAATACACCCCTGGGATCACTTCTGTGGCTCTGCTCAACAGGGGCACAGGAAAATAACTTTCTTGGGTGTCATAAGCCTGGGAACCTTGATGGCTAGGCTTATTTAGGCCCTTGGGCCGATAGCCTATTACCTACCTAAGAATCTATGAACCTATGAGTACTGCATATCCACAAATATAATATAACTGATGACATTAGCAGTGTCTGTTGAGGAGAATATGCTAATAACAGTATCCTACATGCTGCTGTAAAATGCTCTTTGTAATGTCAAGCAAGAGCACACACACACACACACACACACACACACACACACACACACACACACACACACACACACACACACACACACACACACAAACACACATACAGACACTCACACAGTTGACTGCAGTGAGACTAGCACCACTACCTACCTAAGTACACTGACTACAGAACTCAGTACTTTGCACAAGTGCCAAAGCAAAAGTCTGACTCAGAGTGTCTCTCTCTCTCTCACACACACACACACACACACACACACACACACACACACACACACACACACACACACACACACACACTTGACTGCAGTGAGAATAGAACTTCTACCTATCTAATTACACAGACTACAGAAATCAGTACTTTATGCAAGCACCATGGTGCAAGTCTCATTTTTAGGATAGTGCAGGTCAACTTATAGGAAATGAGAACATGAGGCAATGGAGACAAGAGGTTGGGAGGCTGGCATGAAACGGATGTGTAGGCATGTGCAAGTATCAAAATACTGTCAATCCATTGTATTGGAGCAGTTACTGTAGGATACTCATTTCTGCTCTTCTATCTAGACACACACACACACACACACACACACACACACACACACACACACACACACACACACACACACACACACACACACACGCACACACACACACACACACACACACACACACACCAAGTTGAATGCAGTGAGAACAGAGGCTCTACCTATCTAAGTACACAGAGCACAGAACACAGTATTTTATGAAAGTGCCATGGCACAATTCTGATTGCTGCAAGAGTGCAGGTCAACTTATAGTAGATGACATCAGCAGGCTATGTGGGAGACAAGATGTTGGGTGGCCTGCATAGGTTCATAGCTTCATAGACTCATAGGAAGCTACTAGCAAAATGGCTCTAGGGTGTTTACAAGCCTAGCTGTGTGAAAAAGCAAGTACCCTTATTGAGTGTAGTAAAAGGGTCATTGTTAGCAGAGTGATTTTGTGAGCAGCCCTGACTAGCCCTGTCCATCAGGGACATAGGTGCCACCCCAGAGGTGACTTTACCATCACTCAACCAGTTGTCATGTTGTGCTTGAACAGGGTCATTGAGGAGCACTGCTTCACATGTAGTGAGAACTTATTACAGAGGACTGTCAATTGGTGGCTATATATCTGTGTCCCCATCATGTTCTGTTTATATCACAGGCTAGGCTGAGAACCATGGAGCAAGTTATTCTTGTCCCATTTTATTTGCTGATGTCCATCATTTGCAGTAGGGCAGGTTCTGAAACTACTCTGTAGGCAGGGATAGGTCAACTTTCAGCACCCTGCACATTACTGAGTACAGTGACAGGTCTTTCAGTCTTTCCAAATATGTCATGTTTGGAGGCCCTTGATTGTCCCAGTAACAAATCTCTGTGTTTCCTCCAATTACTGCAGGTATCTAGTGAGGTACAGGCAGAATGAAGCATTGTACTTAATTAGTAGTGTGATAAGGGCAGAGTACAATAGAGTTATAACTTCCCTGGTCTTGGATGTGATGTCCGTGTGTATGAGTTGCACAATGCAGAATGTGTCCCTCACCACTACGGACACATACTGATGACAATGTAGGTTGCTGTCAACATGTGTTCTCAAGTGTCATAACACTTTATGGGTTGCTATGTATAATAATTAGCAGGGGTATTACTGTGTGCTTTAAAGGTCAGTCTGTGAGTTTGGCAACAGTCAATTGTTTGTGTCAGCCCTTTCTGTAATATGTTACCATAATTGAGGGACTCTATATGTGTGCGTCCAGTTAACAGTCATCTGCAAACGTGGTAAAAAACAGGCCAACTACTGTTGCCTGCACTACAGGAAAGTATCATCTGCAAATGTGGTAAAAAACAGGCCAACTACTGTTGCCTACACCTCAGGAAAGTAGTTTCCAAACAGTTGATGGCCCAGCACAGATCCTTGTGGTATTCCACTAGTAAGTGGGCTAGTGGTGGAGGTGCAGTGCTCAACTTGGAATGGCCTAATTCTGAGATGGGAGATCTTTACTATGCGACATGAATGGGGGATAGTGTCAAGGGCCTTGTAGGTAAACAAAGCTTAGCAGTTAGTGTACACATCCCCCAGACTTCCACATTCAGCATGGCAGTGCGTCTCACAAACATGCTGAAATACACTCCCTTTAGCTAAACAAAGTTTAGAAGTGAGTGCACACACCCCTCTGCAAGGATATGCTCAGCATGGCTGTGTACTATGCAAACAGGTTGAAATAAGCTTAGAAGTATTTGAACACACCCTACCCTTATGTTGGCTACCTCCTCTGTAAACAACAGCATGGTTCTCTGCCTACATGAAAGGGATATGTGGACATGATTACCCCTTTGTGCTAATCAGTAACTCCACCTTCTTTGCATAGGAATGCATGCTCACAGCCTGGAAACTACAAGCTTCAAATCCCTACCATGTTAGCAACTGCACCAATGCACCATTGTAGATACTCCACGTAGGGTCTTGTAATACATTTCTGTCACATAATATTAATTTGTTTTTTTCCAATTTTTTTTTTAATTTTTTTATAAAGCATGTTTTCGCACTGCATCATGTCACCCAAACATGCTAAGATTATTAAAAAAAAAAAAAAAAAATATATATATATATATATATATATATATATATATATATATATTTATTTCCTTTAATTTGTCAGACACACAGAGGATAGTTTTGCTCATATCTGTATGTGGTATGCCATTTCTGTCCATCCATCCACATTTATACAGCCCATTTTTTCTGTCTATATTCCTGTACAAGGAATTCTTCAATGTACAGTATGGACTCTGACACAGGGTCTGCAGAGCTGCCTATCTGCTTGCTGGATCACTGTACCTGTCTGATTTGCAGGAAATTCACCTGTTTATGAGGTGATTTGCATGCCATGGAAGTTACCATGTTGGGGCTCTCATGCGTGCCGCTCAGCAGCACTTACTGAATCTAAAAATGTTCTTGACAATGTTAGCAGCACGGCTCAATGCCTACATGGAAAAAAAAGTGTAGGCTTTATTAAATTCTCCCCCTGTCTTCTATAGGCATGTAACCTGACATTGTGCCTAATTTCTCCAATATTGTTTTCCTTCTAACAGGATGAACAATCCCACCAGTATTACAAGATATGACCCTGTGACTAACTCCTTACTTCTGATTTTTACCTGGGCTGTTTTTTGGCACTGCCTGACTCTGATTCTCCTCCATTAACTTTCCCTCTGTCATTCGCAAGCTGAACGGAAAAACACTTCCCTTCTTTGGCCCATCACAGGCTGCCTACTTCAGGGGGACAAAAACAATGGTGGCATAAAATAATAACTGCTATTGTATAACACACCGATCCTTCCTCTGCAACAAGCAGTATGTACACAATAATGAGTGCTGAAGAGGATGATAAAACTGCTCTCTACAGTTCCCTTACTATGTCTTAGACCACACAGCATAAATCTTACCCATCAGATGACATGTCAGGAGGTACTTCAAGAAGCAACCTATTTACATAAAAGGAGATTAAAACTTCATGTTACGAAAGGGGCAAGGGAGTCATAACACTCAATTTAAACCTATGTAGCTCATAGACAAATTATAAAGACCCACCACCAGATCCCTGAAGGTTAAAACACCACCCCTGGGATTCAGTAAACAACATGTAAGCTCTGTGCAAAGCCTACATGGACTTGACATGTGTGTGCGGTGGTGGTTGGCCTGTGACAGCGAGCACAACTGTGCAATGCAAATTAATGCTGTGCGCCATGTCTAAGTGAGGTTTCACTGCTGGTAACAGTGTTGCTGGCCAGGAAACCATGTAAGCGAACATGGATAGCAATTCTGTTGAAAGAAGAGCACCTAGGTTTTGTGCAGAAAGCCACAGTGATCACCAGGGCTTCACAGTTACCTCTCAACCTGTTAGTTCAACACATCTGCACAAAGGACAACATAATGTGGGTACAATTAACCAGAAATAGGGCCATATTTGACATAGATGTTGCATAGATGTCACATACAAATGTGATCGAATGAAACTCAAACATACCCCTCAACCTCTAAGAGCAAAAATCTGGACAAAGCCATAAAGGTCAAAGAGGCAAAGATAGGGACTGATTTTAATATTGTTCTTACAAACAGAGAATGTTGATAGAATGATGTAATTTACAGTAGCATGAACTTTCTAAAGAGCATGCAGTTTGAAACTCAAATGTCTGTCATTATTTTCTGAGATCAATCCATAATGACACGGCAATGATTTGCCAGGAAAACAAAATGTTATGCGGAAAAGATCAAAAATATGAGACAAAGATTGGACATTCTGCACAAATCAGGACAGTTAAGAAGTATGAATTCAAATATACATAATATTGAGTCACATCAGTCCTGACATCATCCCAGTAATATGGCAGAAAGCCACAAAATTGATAAGGAACACATCTGGACATCCCTGGAAAATGTGAACAGCTGTGAGGTATGAATGAGAAGTATATGGTCCAAAGGCAGTACAGGACAGTGTTTTTATGGGGCAGAGTATTGTGGTATCCCCTTCTTGGCATTCTGTATTGAAGCTGGGTAAATGATCTGTAACTGGACATGGACAGCCATGTAAAATGAACACTCAGGAGAAGTGTGTGTATTGAATAGGGGCACACAAATGAATTGTAGGAATGAACAGGGGGAAAGAGGACAGGTGAAAACAACCTAATGTACAGCACATGAGAGCATGTCAATGGAATATGGCTGCAGCAGAAACTCCAGTCACATATCTATATGGTACAGTAGGGACTCTAGAGTGAAAATGTATTTTATGTGACTGTCACACAAGGTGACATAATAATGGGAAGGATGTCTGTGTGAGATAATCATCCTTACAGGAATAATGTTGTAGAGGATATCTATCAGGGATCTGACATACAATTGGGGTAGACTGCATATTGTGAAGCTATGCAAGCTGATATACCTGACTATCAGTGCACTCTCAGCAGAAGTCTCCAGCAAGGTGGGAACAGGAAGAGGCTCATGGAAAACATTACAAGAACCAGCTACAATCATGGACAATATCAGAATAATACCACCATTAATCCCATGCTTCTGACATAACATATGTGATTTAGAGTGATAAGAGATGACTCTGCACGCACACACTTGAACAACTATTATGATGCATCCACACTCTATGTGGTTAACCACTTCTGACACTGTAACATCTGCTGGAGGTGTTAGGAGGGGCCCTGGTATAACTTTATGTGAAAGTATGAGAAATACAGGCTAGTTGACTGGTGTGCAAGGCACACATATCTAGATATGTAGTGTGTGCATCAGCAGAACAGGTAGCACACAGGCATATGGTGTAACAACTTGTTTGGTGTTCCACACCATCAGCCAATCACATATAGTCCACAAAAAGAATACCTAGGTATGGCCAATAATAAGCTGTGTGACAGCTCACTGTGACAAGGGTGGTACACATCAGTTACACATCACTGGAAGATGTGTAGGGAGGTAGATGAAAAAACATACATTGTACCCAGTTATTGGAGTTGTGAAGTCTGGGAACACTGAAGGTGTTATGGACTCTGTTGTGGATGTCCTTCACATGCTCAGTACTTGAGTTACATTCAAGGGGCAAGTCAGCACTGTGACTACATGCTGCTGGACATTCCACTTACCATGCACCCCAGGACATGGGTGGTATACCTACCAGTCTGGTTATAGGGTGTGATGTCTACATTATACTTGGGTTGTTTGTTTCTGTACTTGACTTAACAAAAAGCCAGAAAATTGATAAGGAACACATCTAGTCATCCTGGGAAAATCTGGACAGCTGTGAGGTATGAAAGAAAAATATATGGTCCAAAGACAGTATAGGACAGTGGTTTTATGGGGTACAGTATTGTGATATCCCATTCATGGCATTCTGTACTGAAGCTGTGTAAATGATCTGTAACTGGACATGGACAGCCATGTAAAATGAACACTCAGGAGAAGTGTGTGTATTGAATAGGGACACACAGATGAATTGTAGGAATGAACAGGGGGAAAGAGGACAGGTGAAAACAACCTAATGTACAGCACGGGAGAGCATGTCTCCAGCTATACTCTTCTGCATATCGTCTACTCAGAGCCGATCTCTGCTTAACATACAAGGCCATGTCAAACCCAGACCTGTTGGACATGCTACACTTAAAGAAATCCCAATCCCTCAGAGCCACACACTCCAGGGATCTAAACCTTGTCACCACAATGAAGAAAACATGCTGGAGGGATAGGATCCTGACCCAGAGACTCCCCAGACTTTGGAATAGATGGCCCATACATGTCAAGCAGAGCGCCTCTTTGGCCCTCTTTAAAAGGAACCCTGACGATTAGATGGGAGATAGGAAATTCATCCCGGGGATCTCGTCAGTCACCGTGATAGACAGGGGTCCAGGGAAGTAAATACTGTGGGAATAAATAGCCAGGGAATTGTTATGGCTAGGCTTGCATAGGCCCTAGGGCCGATAGCCTAGTACAAACCTATGAACCTATGAACCTATGTCAATGGAAGATGATTGTAGCAGCAACTTCAATCACATATCTATATCATACAGTAGGGACTCTACAGTGAAAATGTATTTTATGTGACTGCCACACAAGGTGACATAATAATGGGAAGGATGTCTGTGTGAGATAAGCATCCTTTCAGGAATAATGCAGTGGACATCTATCAGGGATCTGACATACAATTGGGGTAGGCTGCATATTGTGAAGCTATGCAAACTGATATAGCTGACTGTCAATACACTCTCAGCAGAGGTCTCCAGCAAGGTGGGAACAGGTAGAGGTTCATGGAAAACATTACAAGAACCAGCCACAATCACGGACAATATCAGAATAATACCACCAGTAATCCCATGCCTCTGAAATAACATATGTGAGTTAGAGTGATAAGAGATGACTCTGCACACACACACACTTTTACAACTATCATGATAAATTCACACTCTATGTGGGTAACCACTTCTGGCACTGTAACATCTGCTGGAGGTGTTAGGAGGGACCCTGCTATACCTGTATGCAAAAGTATGAGAAATACAGGCTAGTTGACTGGTGTGTAAGGCACAAATACCTATGTATGTAGTGTGTGCATCAGCAGAGCAGGTAGCACACATGCATCTGGTGTAACGACTTGATTGGTGTTCCACACCATCAGACAATCACATATATTCAACAAAAAGAATACCTAGGCATGGCCAATAATAAGCTGTGTGACAGCTCACTGTGACAAGGGTGGTACACATCAGTTACACATCACTGGAAGATGTGTAGGGAGGTAGATGAAAAAACATATATTGTACCCAGTTATTGGTGTTGTGAAGTCTGGGAACACTGAAGGTGTTATGGACTCAGATGTGGATGTCCTTCACATACACAATACCTGAGTTATAGTCAAGGGACTAGTCAGCACTGTGACTACATGCTGTTGGACGTTTCACTTACCATGCACCCCAGGACACGTGTCGCATACCTATTGATCTGTTTATAGGGTGTGATGTTTACATTATACTTGAGTTGTTTGTTTCTGTAACTGACATTACAGAAAGCCAATAAATTGATAAGGAACACATCTGGTCATCCTGGGAAAATCTCGACAGCTGTTAGGTATGAATGAGAAATATATGTTCCAAAGACAGTACAGGACAGAGTTTTTACAGGGCAGAGTATAGTGACATCCCATTCCTAGCATTCTGTACTGAAGCTGTGTAAATGATCTGTAACAGGACATGGACAGCAATGTAAAATGAACACTCAGGAGAAGTGTGTGTATTGAATAAGGACACACAGATGAATTGTAGGAATGAACGGGGGAAAGAGAACAGGTGAAAACAACTTAATGTACAGCATGTGAGAGCATGTCAGTGGAAGATGGTTGTAGCAGAAACTCAAATCACATATCTATATGGTACAGTAGGGACTCTACAGTGAAAATGTGTTTTATGTGACTGTCACACAAGGTGACATAATAATGAGAAGGATATCTGTGTGAGATAAGCATCCTTACAGGCATAATACAGAGGACATCTATCAGGGATCTGACATACAATTGGGGCAGGTTGCGTATTATGAAGCTGTGCAAACTGATATACCTAACTTTCAGTGCACTCTCAGCAGAGGTCTCCAGCAAGGTGGGAACAGGTAGAGACTCATGGAAAACATTACAAGAACCAGTCGCAATCATGGACAATATCAGAATAATGCCACCAGTAATCCCATGAGTCTGAAATAACATATGTGAGTTAGAGTGATAAGAGATGACTCTGCACACACACTTGAACAACTATTATGATACATCCACGATATATGTGGGTAACCACTTCTGGCACTGTAACATCTGCTGGAGGTGCTAGGTGGGACCCTGTTATACCTGTATGTAAAAGTTTGAGAAATACAGGCTAGTTGACTGGTGTGCAAGGCACAAATACCTATGTATGTAGTGTGTACATCAGCAGAGCAGGTAGCATATATGGATCTTGTGTAACAACTTGATTGGTGTTCCACACCATCAGACAATCACATATATTCCCCCCAAAAATACCTAGGTATGGCCAATAATAAGTTGTGTGACAGCTCACTGTGACAAGGGTGGTACACTTCAGTTACACATCACTGAAGATGTGTAGGGAGGCAGATGAAAAAGCGTGCATTGTACCCAGTTATTGGTGTGATGAAGTCTGGGAACACAGAAGGTATTATGGCTTCTGATGTATATGTTCTTCACGTACCCAATACTTTTGTTACATTCAAGGGACTAGTCAGCACTGTGACCACATGCTGCTGGATGTTCCACTTACCATGCACCCCAAGACATGGGTTACATACTTATTGATCTGATTATAGGGTGCGATGTCTACATTATACTTGGGTTGTTTGTTTCTGTACCTGACTTACCAGAAAGCCACAAAATTGATAAGGAACACATATGGTCATCCTGGGAAAATCTGGACAGTTGTGAGGTATGAATGATAAATATATGGTCCAAAGACAGTACAGGTCAGTGTTTTTACAGGGCAGAGTATTGTGATATCCAGTTCCTGGCATTCTGTACTGAAGCTGTGTAAATGATCTGTAACGGGACATGGACAGCCATAATTCCTATCCACATCTCTACCTAGAACCAACTTAAACTTTATAACCATGACTATCACACAACTAAGTCTAGTCTGTCTTCTTATAATTCTTTATAACTCTACAAGTTATCACTCTAGCAATATCCCTAAACTTAGTAGCACAACCCTATATTATGCACTCTCATATACAGAGACCGCACATTATAATAATATCTGCCCACAATTGTTCAAGAACTACATAACAGACCAATTCAGAATTAAACACATATGCTCTCATTCCTACTCCAAACAAACACAATACTTTCTTACACTCATCACCAAACTCCAACATCTGTATCCCCATTTTAACACCAGGCTCACCATAAGTGAGGACATCCACCCCAATCCAGGCCCAAATCCATCCTGTCCAACACAAACTGCTCCAACACAATTGTCAGAACATAATACCCCCACTATCTTCATCCCTCGGCAAATCAACAACAGCAGCAAAACCAACCATCTTTTAATGCTAAATATTAATATTAGAAGTATCAAAAATAAAATACCTGAACTTCAAGCCACAATAGCACACTACTCCCCAGACATAGTTGCTTTAACAGAAACCTGGCTAAATAAAAACATAGCTAACTCAGAAGTTCTCCCTAGTGGCTATAATATCATTTGACAAGAAAGACCACTTCGTAAAGGGGATGGAACTGCCTTACTGTATAAGTCCAACTTAACTTTATGTCAAATACCAAACTCCTACTCCTCCCCCAATAATTGGGACATACTTATCTCAGAACTTCAACTTCACCCTAAAAAGGTCATCACCACAATTGTGATTTATATTCCACCTGGTAATACACCTGCTATCATTGAAGACTTCTTATCCTGGTGTTCTTCCACATACTCACAAGAAACCCTTATTCTGGGAGATTTTAACCTAGATTGGTTCACCTGTATATCAGAACCACCATGCAATCTAATAAATCTCCATGACTACCAGCAGCTAGTCCAAATTCCAACTAGATGTGATAAAAAATCTAAAAGGGAATCCATCCTTGATTGGGTCCTAACTAACAACCCCACATTGTACCCCCTCACAGGCAGTCTCCCAGACACCTTAAGTGACCACAACATAATATACCTTATATGTAGTAGAACAAGCATATGCAAAACCACTAACTATAAATCCACTAGAAACACAAAAGATTTCTCTCCTGAGGTCCTCAGTACTTTACTCTGTAACTGTGATTGGGCCCCCCTAAAAACCCTCCCACTTGACCAGGCTGTAGCATATTTCAACAAAACATTTCTACAATACCTAGACACTGTTGCTCCATTGCACAAAATCAAGGTTAGACCCTCTACAAACCCCTGGCTCAGTAAAGAAACCAAACAAATCCTCAAGTCCAGAGACACTGTCTGGCTTTACTATCAAAAAACAAAGAAGCACAAAGCCTAACTAAGTACCAAGAACTGCGCAACCATGCAAAAAATGTATTAGGCTGGACAAAAAATCCTACCACATGACATTACAAACTAAATACCAACACAACCCCCCAAAATTTTGGAAAAATGTAAACCAGCTACTAAAACCCACTCAAAAGGCTACCCCCAAACCAACCACCCCTGACACTAAAGTTCCCATGGAAACACAATTCAAATCCCACTTTGTGAACTCAATTCTATCCTTAGTATCACAGGACACTTCCACCCTCACTGTCCCTCCCAACACAAATAACACTAATACAAGCTTTGCCCTCAAAAGAGTTTCCACCACTTCAATCAAAAGCATGCTCTCCAAACTAAAAACCTCATCAACAGCAGCCAACCTTTATCTGCAGGACTGCTAATGTTAGGCACTGAGATGTGTACTGGGTGTAAATGGGGCCAGAATCTTTAAGGGACAGACATATGTACACACACAAACACTTGTCATGGGTGAGATTCAAACCCATACTTATGTAGTTATTGTGACTATATTGTTCCATATTTATGGCACGCGCCATGGTGTTTACATACTGAATAGCTGTGCCAAGGTAGCTTTGAAGGTGAACAATATCAGCAGCAGTGCTAAAGGATGGGTAAGGGGAGAGTAGTAAGTGTGAATGTCCATAAAATCAGGCATCCTCAAAGACAGACACACTCTCTCACACAAACACACACAGTTGCCATATCTGGGATTAGAACTCCTACTTAACTAGTATGTTACACTATAGTTTTATGCAGTTATCACAAGCGCCAAAGAGCTTATAAAAGTTCATAGGTAGGTATTAGGCTATCGGCCCAAGGGCCTAGGTAAGCCTAGCCAACAACCTTCCCTGGCTTATGCCACCCAAGAAAGTTATTTCCCTGTGCCCCTGTCGAGCAGAGCCACTGAAGTGATCCCCGGGGTGTATTTCCTATTTCCCATCCACTCATCAAGATTTTTCTTGAAGAGTGCTAATGAGGAACTTTGCTTGACATAGATGGGTAGCTTGTTCCATATGGGAAGTCTCTGGGACAGGAATCTATCCCTCCAGCATGTCCTGTTTATTGTGGTGACAAGGATTATGTCCCTAGAGCATGTAGTTTGAATGGATTGGGATTTCTTTAGGTGTAGCATTTCCAACAGCTCTGGGTTTGACGTAGCTTTATATGTTAGGCAGAGATCACTTCGGAGTAGGCGATATGCTACGGACTAAAGCTGGAGTTTTTTGAGACAATCGGTGTAGGGCATCTGTTTGAGGTCAGTAATCCTCTTTGTGAGGTACTTCTGTGGCCTTTCCAGCTGCTGCAGATGTCTTATGAGGTACATTCCAAAAGGGGCATTGTACTCTATAATGGGTCTAATGAGTGTTGAGTAGAGGGAAACAATGACCTCTTTTTTCCTAGATGAGAACCTTTTGTGATGAGGTGTGCCATGTAGAAGGATTTCCTGACTACTGTGGCACTGTGATTATCAAAGGAGAGACTACTGTCCACCTGGGTCCCCAGGTCTCTTATCACACATTCAGCGTTAAGTAGACTGCCGCCTATGTGGTAGTTCATGGGTACAGAGTTTTTACCAAAAGGGATGACAATGCACTTTTTGGCATTGAGCTTGATGCCATGGCTCTGACACCAGGCATCTGTCTCCGTGAGGTCCTTCTGTAGGATGTCCACATCATTTGGAGACTCAACTATGGCTCCTAGTTTGCAGTCATCTGTGAAATTCATTAGCCAAAGGTCTTCTGTGTTAGCCTGTACTTCAGAGAAGTAGATTCCAAACAGGAGAGGTCTCAGGGCTGAACCCTGTGGTACTCCACTTGTCACTGGTTTGAAGTCAGATTTGCAGTCTGCACTTTTACAGTGTGGGTTCTGTCAGTGAGCCAGTTGGCAACCCATATTGTGATGTAAGGATTTATACCTAGTTTAGTGAGTTTAGCTATAATTCCAGAATGGGAGATGGTGTCGAAAGCCTTGGCAAGGTCAAGATAGACTGTGTGAACCACCTTACCCTTGTCTGCAGCTTTGGTGACTGCCTCAAAGAAGTCGATCAGGTTCAGAAGGCATGATCTGCCTTTCACAAACCCGAACTGGCTGGGGTCCAGAGTTTGGAGGTTACCAACGTCTTTCTTTATGAGTTCCATGATGATACATTTCATGGCCTTACAGACCAGGCTCATCAGGCTAATCGGGAATAGTTCCCGGGATCAGTGGTGGCTCCCCCTTTGTGGAGTGGGATAACTGTTGCAGTGTGCCTTTCAGTGGGCACAAAACCTGATGTGAGACTATGATTGAACATGGTGCTTGGGTGGGAAGCCAGTTCGTTCTGAAGTTCGTGTAAAATGCAGCCTGGGATAGAGAGTGCAGCTTTTACCAGCATAGTTGTGAATACAGGGACTCTGCATTCTTCCTGTATAGATTTGGGCCCTTTAGGGGTGAGGGGGGGTAAAGTTAGCACTGAACCTATATGCCAGGATGTTGGCAATATCAGTTGGTTCTGTAATTTTCATGCCCTTGTGCTGTAACTCAGAGCAGATCTGGGTGTTACCATTGAGATGCTTGACATAGCTATAGAATACTTTGTGGTTGTCCCTAGAATCAGTGATGATTTTGTTTTTGTAGCTAGCTTTGGAGGGTCTTATAAAGGATCTCAGCTTCTTACTGACGCTGACCAGGGAACTCCTCCACTCATGGGATTTGACTCTCTTTTGCAACAGTTTCTTCCATCTGTTGTAGAGTTTGTTTATGGCAGGGGACCACCAGATTGGCTTCCTTTTTTGGAGGATAGCGCCTTGGTTCTGTTTGGGATAGGATGATCCATGCACTCATGTAAGTGCTTATAGAGTGCATCTGTGTAGGATTCAGCAGTCATAACTGTATTGTCCATCTGCATGGGTATTGTGAAGTTCGCCACTTCTGTCTTAAGAAGTATGAAGTTGGCTTTGGAGAAATTTTTTACCATGATTTCCTTAATGGGGGGTGGCAGCGGGATGTGGATATCTAGGGTGATTAGCTTATGGTTGGATCTGACCAACAAGGAGTTGATTTCAGGTGTGGAACACCGGTCACTCATGTTGGTAATGACTAGGTTTAGGATATTGTTGCCCCTGGTGGGGGTGTGGATAATTTGATCCAGGGCATTGGAATTTATGAATTCCAGAAAGCGTTAAGCGAAGGAGTTGGTTCATGAGTATTTTCCCAGTTAATGGTGGGGTAGTTGAAATCGCCCATTATTAGGGTGTTTGGTTGAACCCTAATATTTTCCAGTATACCAGGAAAAGAGGAGTGGAAATCCTGGGGCATGGTGGGGGATCTGTAGCAAGCTACAGTTTGGATTGTAGTTTTGCCAGAGTTAGTTGCACTTGGATAACCTCAGATGGATTATGCTGAGCAACTAGCCTGGAGGTGTGGATATACTTAATGAATATGGACACCTCCACCTTTGGTGTTCCTGACCAGGTTAGGTGGCCGAAAAGTGTGCTATGAGTTGTAGCCTGGTAATGCAGGGGATCTCTCTGGAGCCTTGAATCAGGTCTCAGTCACTGCACAGGTATCAATGTTCTCCATTTTAAGGAGTGCCTCGAGGGAGTGCATTTTGAGGTTTAGACTTCTAGTATTGAGTAGCATTACCCTCAGTTTTTGCTTGCCTGTTCCTGTTATGGTGGTGAATTTGTATTTGAACCTTGCCTAAAAAAACACTATAGGGGCAGCAAGAGCCTTAGCCAGTATCCAGAATCCTAGGGGTGACAGGTGCAGGCCATCTCTGGCAAAGCATCATGGTCTGTCGACCATGTCGCCCCAGGCCGACAGATACTGGATCCCCTTAGAATGTCACCAGAAGCTTAGCCAATTGTTGAAGTCAATGATTTTGTCCTTGTACTGCGGTATCATTCTGGGTGATGGCAGGATGCTACTCAGGGCTAGGGTCATACCTGCCTGGGCTACAAGATCAGAGAGCTCTTCCATGTCTCTTTTCATGTAGTCCAGGGAGGTACACCTCAGGTCATTCACACCAACATGGATACTCACCAAAGGTATCTTTGAAGGTGAGTAACATCATCAGCAGTGCTAAAGGAGGGGTAAGGAGAGAGTAGTAAGTGTGAATGCCCATAAAAATCAGGTATTATAAAAGACACACAAACTCTCTCACACAAACACACACAGTTTCATAGTTGCCATGTCTGGGAGTAGAACTCCTACCTAACTAGTATGTTATGCTATAGTATTGCACAGTTATCACAAGTGCCATGGAGCTTATATGTTGAACTGTTGTCCCAAGGTATCTTTGAAGGTGACTAAAAGCAGCAGTGCTAAATGAAGGGTAAGGGGAGAGTAGTAGTTGTGAATGTCCATAAAATCAGGTATCATCAAAGACACATACACTCTCTCACACAAACACACACACTTGCCATGTCTGGGATTAGAACTCCTACCTAGTTAGTATACTACACTATAATATTACGCAGTTATCACAAGGGCCATGGAGCTTATATGCTAGAAAGCTGTCCTAAGGTATCTTTGAAGGTGAGTAACATCAGCAGCAGTGCTAAAGGAGGGGTAAGGGGAGACTAGTAAGTGTGAATGTTGATAGAATCAGATATCATCAAAGATACACACACTCTCTCACACAAACACACACAGTGCCATATTTGGGATGAGAGCTCCTACTGAACTAGTATGCTACACTATAGCATTACATAGTTATCACAAACGCCACAGAGCTTATAGGGCTGGCAATTGGCCAAAGGGTTATTTCAAGGTGACTGACATCAGCAGGCATGCTAAAGTAGGACAATGGGAGGTGTAGTGAGTGTGAATGGCCTCAAAATTATTAATCTCCACACACATACACACACACACACTCACACACAAACACACACACACACACACACACACACACACACACACACACACACACACACACACACACACACACACACACACACACACACACAGAGTTTCACAATTGCTATGTCTGGGATTAGAATTCCTACATTACAGTATTATACACATGCCGCAAGGCCCATGTAGGTTATAGGGCTGGGACTTGGCCAGAGGGTTATTTCAAGGTGACTGACATCAGTAGGCATGCCAACATGGGCAATGGGAAGTGCAGTGTGTGTGAATTGGCCATAAATCATTCCTCTGGAAACACACACACACACACACACACACACACACACACACACACACACAGTCAGTCATACACAACTTTACATTTGACAGGACTGGGTATACAAATACTAGATGAATACTGATTTGTACTATCGTGTTACACAGTTATCACAAGCACCACAGACACTATAGGGCTAAGGGATGCCAAAAGGAATATCTCCAGTGATTGACATCAGCACCTCATGTGATATCGGCCAATTGGATGTGTGGTGGGTGGGATAGACCTCATAATGGAAATCTCTCTGTCACTGTCTGTCTCTCTCTTCCCCACATCTCTGTGTACTCATTCTCAACAGCAAGGATATAAGCCATCTAAAAAAGCTCCAGCTATACTCTGTGGCATATCGTCTACTCAGAGGCAATCTCTGCTTAACATACAAGGCCATGACAAACCCTGAGCTGTTAGACATGCTCCACTTAAAGAAATCCTAATCCCTCAGAGCCACACACTCCAGGGATCTAAACCTTGTCATCACAATGTGTGTGTATATCTGACATATTATAGTGTGTTGGCCTTGGATATGTGTGCATATTCCTATCCAATGTGTATGTGCAAAGCATGAATGGTGTAAATTTGGTGTGTGTGCACAGACATCTGCGAAAGACAAATATGTATAGTCCACTGTGTTGTCAGACATGGGCTTCATTTCTCTAAACCTAGGAGCATTCTCAGTATGACCTTCTGTATTGAGTGTGTGAATCCATTCCAGGTAGGGTTGTATTCCAGTCCAGGGTTTGGTGTTCTATACCTACAGCTAGCAACCTGTTTCTGCAGGATATCTGTAGCTAGGTTGACAATATGGAGTCACAATGGGCAACAGATTGTGGGATGTTGTAACTATTGCTGTCTGTGTTGCTTGTGTTACATGGTTGATGTTAGCAGAGATATTCAGACATATGTATTGTTTTACACTTTGATGTATTATGTCATTAACTACTGACAGATATACTTATTTGCTCACAGTTCTTTCCTGGGAAATACAAGATGAATGAAGCTGTGTCCAGTATTGTGGTCTGCAGCCTACACATTCTTGCACACTCATGCCATTCTGGAGGGGTAGCTGCAGACACTTGCTGTTGGGTCTGTGTAAATGGTCCAACACCTTGGTACTATGGTTGCTGAGCATCTCCTTCTTGTACATATATTGACATAACAGAATGGCAGTATCCTGCTGTGGCCATGCCTCTGAGCTGTACAGATTCACCCAGGTTACCCAGAGGCAGGGCTCATATATCTAGTCAGTTCCCCTTCACATTGTGGTTTACGAGCAGGTTTGTATGCAACCCATTACTGGGTTTGTAGGCAGGGGTAGTATGGGCACACATCAGTTTCAGCACACACTCCATGACATCCATGCATCTACACCCCCCACTCTGTTATTCTATCCTCTTCCTAGCATTATGCAAGTGATATCTGAGAAGTAGTCCTATAGCTGGCCCTTCATCCCAGTGGTATTTTGGGGTTGGTCTACAGTTTATGCAGTAGGATATGATGGGCATGCTACTGGGATTTGTCAACATGGCCTTGCATTTGTGTTTTGTTGACTGTGTTATGTTGTTAGTTGGGAATCCCATGAGATACCATACATTGGCACTATGGGTGAGGCACAGGCCTTTGACAGGGGACTGTAGGCCATTTGGTAGTGATGCAGGTAATCTGTAGCAGGCCAGTGCATTCTGTCACTCCTACATTCCCAGGCTCTGAGCCAGTGGATTCCCTTGTGGTGACAGGGTAAATGTGTGATGTGTTAATGGCAATATTTCCTGTCCATATTAATCCATTGGTCTGGATGCAAGCAGGGTGCTGCTTACAGCTATGGACACACCTGCATGGAACACCTCTTCAGCATGCTGCATTCTGTGGGTATTCCCATACAGAAGTGGGATCATACTGTACTCATTCTCAACAGCAAGGATATGGACCATCTAAAAAAGCTCCAGCTATACTCTGTGGCATATTGTCTACTCAGAGGCAATCTCTGCTTAACATACAAGGCCATGACAAACCCTGAGCTATTGGACATGCTCCACTTAAAGAAATCTTAATCCCTCAGAGCCACACACTCCAGGGATCTAAACCTTGTCATCACAATGAAGAAAACATGCTGGAGGGATAGGTTCCTGACACAGAGACTCCCCATACATTGGAATAGACTGCCCATACATGTCAAGCAGAGCACCTCCTTGGCCCTCTTCAAAAGGAACCTTGACGATTGGATGGGAGATGGGAAATTCACCCTGGGATCACATCAGTTGCCCTGCTAGACAGGGGTCCAGGGAAGTAAATACTGTGGGAAGAAATATCCAGGAAATTGCTTGGCTAGGCTTGTATAGGCCCTAGGGCCAATAGATTAGTACCAACCTATGAACCTATGAACCTATGACCTGTGATAAACCTATGGCTGATGGCGGGGTGAGCTGAGTGCATGTGTGATATGGAAGCTACTTGCAGCTGACTCAGATATACCTGGGACATTCCCCTTATGTTGCCTTGTGAGAGGACATAGGCAGTCTCTCATTACTTCATAACTTTGCCTTTTATGGTCTGCCAGTGATTGGCCAGACTACATCAGTATTCCACACTACACAGACAACTAATGTGCTGCAAACTTGTATGTACAATTCCAAAGTTGTGTGGAGTTGACAGTTACATTTTATGTACTCTGTCTAGGGTACTTCCACCTGTGTACTGTGTGTATGTATGGGCCCACATTCATGGCATTTCCATCTTTCAGACAGTGACAGATATTGACATCTGGACAGTGAGTATGGATAACTGCTGACATGGATATTGCTGAGAAGCATTGTGGTTGACACTGCAGTTGTTGGAACATGGCCGTATCATCCACAGTACTGCCCATAGGCCACCGAAACACAACCCTCCATGCCTACATGCTGACCACTTCCAGACAATATTGAACACACAACAACCTAACATACAGACCCCTGCATATTGTACACATGCAACAATCTATCCTGTAGATTGGGCCAGCTTGGGTAATCTGTGCTCCACTGTTATTACACCTCACACTTACATGTTACTGCATTTCTACATAGGATTATGGGGGGCACACCTGATTACTTTAAACATTTGCTATGACTGTATTGGTATTTCAGGTACACTGTTGGCTTCCATTTCATTTTGTATTCTGACCTATCATGCGGACTGGAGGCATATCAGTAGAGTACAGATCTTACGTTTTATTGACCTACATTTCAGTTTCAGATTTCTTACCCTTCAGAACTAACATACAACTGCCAGACCTGTTGTAGTCTGTCTGTATAGGTCTTGAGGGGGACTGTTCACCATTGCCATCAATTGGAGGCCTTAGCCCAGCCTTTCTTTATGGTCATCTACACCTGTCCTGCTGGCTGAGGCTGGTGTTGGGTATGTGAGCCTCGCTGACATGCATGTGTGTGTCCTATGGACACACATTTGGGCCACCACATGTACTGCAGTGGGATTTGTCACCTTGTCAAGTACTGCCTAGTATGTTGACACTAGAGTTTGTTATGGATTTCATGCTGCCCATATAGGTGTCCACTATCTGCTGCCATCCCATACAGCCACCTGATTCCCTTGCATGCTCATGTCCATACCATAGATACAACTATCAGAACATACTATTAAATTCAGCAATTGATAGGAACAGTGACTTACCTTGTGGCTGTGCCAGTATTGAGGACTGTGCTCGAGGGCTGACTATGTTGGATGCACATAGTACACTCCCTATACATGGTAAAGCACAGGAAGTGTCATGTTTGGCATCCCTTTTACTGTATGTGTGAATCAGAGAGTGGTGTCATTCCCTGGGTCCCTACCATGTCAGTGTATGTGCCATACGTTGTCTCTTTGCCATGGCCTGGGCATACTGGGCATGCCTCTTTCTGCCTACATGGGCAGGCTCGGGTAGTTCCTCCTCCGAGTCCCTTTGTGGTTGTGATGGCCTTGGCAATGGTGGGGGACTGTGCAGTGTTGCCCCGTGCTGTTTTTGCTGCAGTTGTTTTCACAGGAACATATTGTGTGGCATGGCACATACTATGAACATATGTGTACATGTAGCTGGAGAGTACTGCAAAATTCCACCGGATATGTCCAGGCAGCGGAACCGTGACTTGAGCATCCCAAACACAAGTTCTTATTCAGGTGTGTGTGCATTTTTGTGGGGTGTCACCAGCCATGGCTTGAGTGTGTAGCCAGCATCCCCCACTAGGTGGCTGTATGGGATGTCCCCACTGGCAAATGACTGGTACAGCTGTGTCATATCCCAGATGTGGGAGCCATGATAGCTTCCAGGGCTGCCAACATACACATTCACGATAATGGCCTGGGCATCGCACATGACCTGGCAGTTGATGGAGGGGAAGCCCTTGTGGTTTATGTAGACCCTACCCCACTCATTGGGTGGTGCTTTGATGTGTATGTGCATGCAGTCTATAGCACCCACTACCTCAGGGTATTTTGCTATTTGGTGGAAGAGATGCATATTGCTGGTCAACGCCTCACAGGTGTTGAAGAAATATATATGCTCACCGGCATGTGCTGACATGGCATCCAGGAACTGCTGGAGTACCCTGGATGCTGATGCCTGTGAGATCCCCATGATATCCCCAGTTGCCCTTTGGAAGCTACCTCTGGCTAGTGATCTTAAGCCTACACATACCTTGGTATCCACTGGGATGGGTACCCCTCTGTTGGTTCTCTGTGTGAGGCGTGGCCAGCACAGCTCAACAATTTGCTGTAGAATGTCCCTGTCCACCCTATAGTGCTCAACTATCTCCAGCTCATGTAGTCCCTGGTACGTTACCCTGGGTCTGTACACTCTTCTCCTTCTCCTCATTATGGGTTGAGGTCATCAGCATTCACATCCTCACCACCCTCATCCTCTTGCAAATATTGATGTATGAGAGTGACAGAAGCCCTTAACATTTTATTAGTTTTGTCAGGTAAAATTTCCCCATCTGTGTACACTGGTGGTGTAGAGTTTGTGGGAAAAAACAGACTGGAAGGTGTTTGCATAGTTTATAGTAGTGCACTAGGCTGTTCCATGTGTAATTGGCTGATTCTGATACATTTCACCTGCCAGTTATGCTAGTTCTCCTTGATTGCCTTCCTACTGCTGTTTTCCCTTCCCATTGCCTTCCCGTTTAAGCCCCTGAGGCACAGCATGCATACCCAGTGCTCAGATGTGAACAGAGCTGCTATATTCTGTTTTTTTTTTGTTTGTTTAAAACCCAGTGGGCAGTGCACACGCCCATTTAGGCAATGTAAAGATGGCTAGGCAGCCTCACACACACCCCCTTCCTTAGCTGTGCTTAGCTAAGGTTAAACACGGGTCACAGAGCTCCAATAAGCTCCAATAAGCTTACAGCATGCATGACACTCCCCCTCTTAGACTTATACATTGTTGTTGCTGCACCTACACAGTTGGATGCAAGCTAACACTGAGAGGAAATCTGTGATACGGTATCAATTTCCTCATTTGCATAAAACAGAATGCTAATTCATAGTTACCACACTCACACTGAGTGGCGGTGGTGGTGCTGCGGTAGCGTTGTCGCCTCACAGTAAGACGTTGTCCTGTTCGATTCTCAGCTAAAGCTTCTTCTGTGTGGAGACATGCATGAATGGGCGTACCTTCATTGAAGGTTGTGTGTCAGGGCTGGCAACTCGGTACGTAAAAATCTACTGCCAATCATTAGCGGACTGGAGTTCCACTGTGGCGACCCCTAACCGGGAAAAGCTGAAAGATCCAACAACACTCACTCTGAGCCTTCCCTCTTAGCAACCACTATTCCCTGGTATTGTTGTCTTATGCAGGCCATTCACTATTATGGCAAAATGCTGATTTCAGTTTAAAAGCTTATTCCCAACTTAATTTCTTATTTTTGGACTGATCCTGTTTGCGCACCACTGCCCTATGCTTAAACGGCTGAGATCTGCCAAAAAAAAATAAAGTTGTTTTCTATAATTTTGTAACTATTTCTCATGCCAGTGGCCATATATCTGGTAATTGGCATGCCTACTACATTGAATACATGCTTCCTTTAGAGCTGTCATGCCTCCCTTTTGTAATTTGCAGAAATGTATTTGATTAGTAACCAAATACATTTCTGCAGGTTACACTATTCCTGTACAGATGCCTGCCTGCTTCCCGGATTGCTAATTCACCTCATTTATTTATTTTATTGCATTTGATTACCGGGGTAGTCCACTGGGCCGGAAGAACCCATTTTCAGTGGAGACCCAGGGAGAAAAGCTCCACATTTAACACATACAGACAAGAAATATGTTACAATGATGCAGGATATATAATACAGCAAGAGCAAATAAAACAACATTATGATTGCATACACTAAATTATTGACAGAGATAAAATTGGAGACAAACATTATGATTACATAGAATAGATTATTAACAGAGGGTGAAATGGAGACAAACAGTGAGGAAATAGCATACACTCATGGATTGAAACTACGAAAAAAAGGTAAATTAAATATTGAGTAAGATAAATAACAGAGAAGAAGGAAAAACAGTATGGTAATGTAGGTGTACTGCAGGCTCAAAGTGAGTGGAGAAATGAGATGGGGTGGTTGAGAGAAAGGGATATTAGAGTGGTTATAGAGAGAAGAGGAGAATGATAGTGAGAGGGTCAAGCTATGTGGTTCTAGTACTGGTGTAAGTGCATATCCACTGTGAGGAGAGGTGACTTTTAAGGGATGTTTTAAAGGTAGAGGCATTAGACATGGCTCTGAGTGGAGGGGGGGGAGGTCATTTCATAGTTTAGAAACAGTAACAGAGTAAAGCATTTGGCCAGCAGAGAGCTTAGGTTTCTCGATATTTAATAGCATTTTGCTCTCTGACCTGAGGTGACGATTAGGATGGTAGATGGTCAGTATACTAGTGAGAGATGGGCAGGCTGCTGGGAGGTAAATAAGTTTATGGGCGATAGTAAGTTGTAGGTATATTAGGTGATGAGGGAGTTCAAGCCAATCTAATTGCTGCAGTGTGGCGCAGTGGTGGGTGGAGAAGCTGGCATTTATAGCAAATTCGGCAATTTTATTGTAACATGAGTTGAGTTTAGTTTTTAGAGAGGACTGGATGTTGGTGAGGATGGGGGCACCATATAAGAGAGTTGAAAGCAGAAATGAGGCAAGAGCCTTTTTTGCAGTGGAATTAAGAAAGTAGTTGTGCCTATAAAGGGCTCCTAGTTTTTGATGTTTTTTTCTGATATTATTGTGGATATGAAGGTCAAAGGTAATGTTGTCGTCAATGATGACACCTAGCAGTTTTGTATTGGGAACGACTTCAATGATAGTGTTATTTTGGTAATGGACAGAGAGTTCAGATCTATTGACTGGGGTACATTTACTTGGGGTAAATATTGAGAGTTTGGTTTTATTAGGGTTAAGGGAAATACGGTTCTGTGACATCCAGGATTCGGTTGAGGTGAAAGCTTCTTGGGTATGTTGTTGCAGTAGAGATGCAGATTTAGAAGAACAGATAATAATAGAATCATCTGCATATTGAATTACAGAACAGTGGAAGAGAGAGGTGTGGAAGTCATTGATGAATATACTGAAAAGAAGGGAACCCAGTATAGACCCCTGGGGTACCCCAGTATTGGTGTTGATGAAAGGGGAGAAGCATTGCTGCCAAATAGTAGACTGTTTCCTATTGGTGAGATAGTCCGTAAACCACTGAAGTGTGGGAGAAGCAATGCTCAGTTTGGATAGTTTGGTAAGCAGAAGGGGGTGGGAGACTGTGTCAAATGCTTTTGACAGATCAAGAAAGAGTGCAGAGACGAAGGATCCAGAGTCTCGAGCTCTATTAACTGTGTCCATTAAGGAGGTAAGGGCAGTGCTATTGCTATGTCCTGGTGTAAAGCAGTGCTGGGTGATAAAAAGCAGTTGTTGTGTCATCAGGTGATTAAGGAGCTGAGTTGGAATGCACTTTTCGAGTATTTTTGAGATGGGTGAGAGTATGACAATAGGGTGGAAATTTGAGATGTCAGAGTTATTGCCTCCTTTATGGAGTGGAAGGACATATGCTTTTTTCCAGATATCTGGCATGCAGGATTCCTGAATGGATCTGTTGATGAGGATGTTGATGGGGTATGCTATGGATGAG
This sequence comes from Protopterus annectens, assembly GCF_019279795.1. NCBI lineage: Eukaryota > Metazoa > Chordata > Ceratodontiformes > Protopteridae > Protopterus > Protopterus annectens. The sequence continues at coordinate 394,076,996 of NC_056735.1, forward strand.
GCTGATAGTTGTAAGAATTCAGCAGGTAGGTCATCAGGGGAGTTGGTGCAAGGTTTCAGTTTGTGAAGAAGTTTTTTATGGTTGAGGTAGGTATAGGGAAGAAAGAGAAAGTGGGTATTGAAGTAGATGAGGTTTGTGGTATAGTAGTGTAAGGTAGGTTTGTGTTTATAGGTGGGAAGGTGGAAGTAAGTTTAGTAATAGTTTCTATGAAATAGGAGTTAAAGAGTGAAGCTAACTCTGGAGAGGTTATTTCAGGGTTTGGGGATGGATTGTGGTTGGTTCCAGGATGGAGTAGGGAGTTGATTGCTCCCCAGAATTTCTTGGGGTTGTGATTATGTTGCTTTTGTAGAGTTTGGAAGTATTGCATGGTTTTCACCAGCAAATGAGGTAATTAGCATATAGCAATGGTGTCCATGCAGGAATAGTGTAGGAGCACTTGTGCACGTCCTGGGAGCTCGTTCCTAGATCACTCGGCAGCCATATTGTGTGCAGCAGCTCTTGCACTATTCCTGCACTTCGTGCAGAGCTTGCTGAATTTGGGGATTAGTTTAGAACTTCTGCTTACAATGAATGGTGCACACCTAATTTTTATTGCTATACTTATTCAGAAACGTCACTTATTTGTTTCTGTGAAAAAGTACTGCAGATGACTAGCAGATAGTGTTATGCTTTTAAAGACATTTTAGGAGCATTATTTTTTCTGCTTCAGAGGAAAAAGGTGGTTTACTGGACCTCAATTACTTGGTCATCAAAAGCATTTGTTTTTTTCATTTTATATAGGGCAGACTCATTACCTGGAGAAGAGTTTACAAAGTCATGCAGTTCACAGAGATACAGGGAAATGTTAATGGAATTTAGTAGGAGAAAAAGCATCAGTTGCATCACTATAATTCATATTTGTGCATAGATGTAGAATATTTTCCAATTGCCAAATTTAGGTCAGTAATATAATCATGAAACAAGGGTATGCTTGAATGAACATAATACACATCTAGGCAATGTCTTAGAGATATGCTTACAGAAATGCTGATCAAATAAAGCAAAAAATGTGAAATGGTACTCAGAGAAAAAAATACAAATCATACAGATTTATTACAGTGCTAACCCTTCTGCCACACACACACAACTCCCATGTACAGAACTGCACATCTTATACCCTTAAAATGAAATTAAAATACAAAAAAATCAACTTCATAGTTAATACATGTTAGGAAAAGTGACTTTTACCACATGCATTAAGCATTCACAGCAGCTGCAGTTTTGATAAAATGTCCAAAATTCAGCTTTTGCATAATTGTGAGCACATGCTGTAGTTAATGCAATTAAGACCATAACTGCTATCATCTAATACATTACATGCAAAACACCGTTTTATTATATTTCATGTGTGCTTAAAAGTATGTAATTCTTTTATTACAGCAATTTACATGTTTAATTTTTTACCCTACAAGTGTATTCAAAAGTATTTAACTGTCATATCACTATATTTTCATGTGTTTGAAAATGTTGTCACATTTTTAAATGAGTATTTCCAACGTCTGAGTTATATGCACACACTAATGTTTTGCAGGTTGAACTTTAGTACAGTTGTTTCTTCTCATCTTTATTTGAACCTATGTCATAATTTCAAGACTTTTTGTTTTAATGAAAACCCATAAACAAAAAAATAAATACATTTTCAAAACATTCCACCCTTTATTAATTTCAAGCAAAAACACAAAACTGTGTACATGTTCAAAAAAGGAGGTTTAACCCTCTAGATATGAACACTTGCCCCAAATCAACAGCTATGACCTCAGGCATTACCTAACCTAAAATTAAGGTTACTCATGTTACAATACATATTACAACCTGTGTTCCCATTCATACTGATTGTTGTATGTTCTTTTCTTATCTGCATTCCCTACCCAGATGTGAAATACATCTTGTATGCTTTCAGAAATCATCAACTTTTAGCCCTAAGACAAAAGTACACAGGTTATCTTAAAATAAACATAAATTGTAAACTTTCCTATTAAATAAGTTAAAATATAAAGGCTGATAGGGAGGGTGCTATATTTTATTCACTTCCCATAATTTCAAACTTTATTTTCACCAAACGCATGCCAGTATAGCTTTAAATTTTGCATTTCCTTCAGCAAAGAATGGTCATCACTTACACGATTAATTGCTTGTACCTGCAGACATTTCATCCCCGAAGCAAAGTACTTGGCAATAAATATATATACATTTTACTGTGAAAAGAATGTAGACCTGCCTTTAGCTGTAGACTTCTTGACTTCCAGTAAATATGTGTTAATGGAAGAAAGGGTAATATCTTTGCAGTAGTAAGAAATTTAAAATTTTTTTTTCATGGCTTTCATAATTTTTTTTCTTATTTTTAAAGCCTACTTGCTTACAGAAAATGTTTATAGCTAAGCCAAGGGCATTAATCTAGATATTCAACTTTTTAAACCTAAGAGAAATATCTTAATCCTACATATAATATAATCAGTGAAATTTAACACCCTACTCTCACCCCAGCAGCCTAAGATCACAGAATATTAATTTTAAACTTGCTTTTGTCAAGCTCTTCTTCTCTTGTTATACTGTTAAAGACTATATTTCTTACAAATAAAAAAGTACTCACTTACTTTAACATAACACTTACAGCAGTCACTGAAAATACTGCCCCCCACACACATTTGACTGACATGTTGTTGTATCTTTCGGCTTTTCCCGGTTAGGGGTCGCCACAGTGGAACTTCAGTCCGCTAATGATTGGCAGTAGATTTGTACATGCTGAGTTGCCAGCTCTGATGCACAACCTTCAACGAAGTTACACCCATTCACGCATGTCTCCACACAGAAGACGCTCTAGCTGAGAATCGAAGAGGACAACGTCTTACTGTGAGGCGACAACGCTACCGCAGCACCACCACCGCAGATCACTGTATATTATTAAATATAGAAATAACACATTTGACTGATATAATCGTAACAAATATAAGTGGAGAGGAAAAGTCATGGGAGAAGATACTTGTATAAATTATGCAAAGCAAAACAAGAAAGTATATGAATTAACGATAAAGCTGATCAGTGCAGGGCCAAGATATGCTCTAGCAAAATAAAGTCAAAAGAAGCAGACTCAAGTGTAATACACTAAGGTGATAATAGCAGGATCACAGGAATCAGTAGGTATAGAGTGACTGCTTAGAAGCATATGTACATCATGCCTGAATGAAGGCACAGTACTGTTGAATAAAATATATAAGAGCCAGCTATGTGATGAAGAAGAAGAAGAAGAAGAAGAAGAAGAAGAAGAAGAAGAAGAAGAAGAAAAGGAAAGACAATGTAAAATATCAGACCTCTGTACAATGGTTTTCTCATGATCTTTGGAGAATTTATAAGTTGTATTCAGGTGACAGCAGTCTCTGATAAGCTTAATGTCTGCAGTGGGTACACTTTTGGAGATGAATTAGAGACATCTGTCAGGTCATGACCAGACAGCACTGTAGTGCATGCACGCACACATGCACACACACACACACACACACCCACACACACACACACACACACACACACACACACACACACACACACACACACACACACACACACACACATATCACCAAATATGCATAAACACACACAGACATGAAAGCATGCACACAAATATTCACACACACATACATGCTTACTGCTGTTGTTATACAAATGCATAGCAACAATATATAATTCAAATCCCCCTCAAACTTGGTATTGATGGACTATCATGCAACAGAAAAAAAATCAGTTTGTGTGCAAATATTTAGACTTTCCCAGGCCCATAATCTGTTTGTTTTTCTTAGGCACTCATTATATATGTTTTATATGAATATTAGCCTAAGAAAACAGAACAGGGAGCAGATGTATCAATTTGTGGATGTTGCTTTTCTTTTTGCTCCCTGGTAAAGACACATTTTAACAGATCAGTTCCAAAAGATATATATATGCTGAAAAGAATATATTTAATAACATTAACTGTGAAATTCTTATTTCTGGAAAAGGAACATTAAAGCAGTATCTGTCTCTATTGAGGTGATATGCCATGAATATAGGAACACTAAAGCTATACATCTCAGAGCCAATTTTCCAGTTCCACAGCCCTGACCTTACCTGTTGACAAGTATGAGTTTTTCTTATGTTTCAGTAGGTTTGTCTTTTAAAAGATGTGACCTAGTTAAATTCTTGAACAAAGAAAATAATTAGACTTTTTCAGGTATTCTCTCCTATCCTAATAGACATTATTGAATATATATTGTTAATAATTAAAAGTTGCATTTATAATAGATGGCACACATAGTATTGTAAAGATTTCTTTAATGCCTTTTAAATTGTTGAGTATATCATGTTTCTAATTACTTTTTTCCAGTGCCATATAAAATAGTTCGGAATGTCTGGCATTAACAGAGATCATATTGACATTTGTTTTGTCTTCATCACAAATGCTTGCACTTCATCCATTGTTTTCTGCAAAGTTTGCCATAGTGAGAAAGTCATCTTGTATTTCGACTTTACAGGAAACCTTTTTAGATTGAATTATTAGAATGGGCTATTTAGAATTGCAGTTTGTTGTGTTTGAAGCCTGTGTTAAGCCTGAAAAAGTAAACAAACTGTCTTTCCTTTTCAGAATCAGAAACTGCCATTGCGAAACCTAGCAACACAGTTTGCATTCTATTCCCATTAACACATCCATCTCTCTTAGATAAACATGTTACTCTAATCTTTGATTCTGCTACAAAGTACAAGACAGAATGTGACAATTTTTTTTTAATTGTTGCAAATGAGTTCATTTAACAACAAAAAATTATTTTTGGATACCATTATACCTCTTACAAACAAATGTTATCATTTGTGTGGTTTTCAGACTCTAGATTTAAATGTATCTTTTTATCTATATCTATCTGTCTGTCTGTCTGTCTGTCTGTCTCTCTCTATAATCTGTTCTTGAGAAACCCATAATGATTGATTGTGCTTGGCAAAAAGAGCAAAGTACAAAACAGCACAGCTTATGCTCAGTTCAAAGATTTGATAAGTACAATACCCCTTTCCTTCCTGCATGCCACAGTCATGGTATCTGTTAATTTGTTATTTTTGTCTTACACAAAATGAAACTGTTTTAGTTTGCAAATACTTTAAGGTGTAAAAACCTCTGCCAATTAGGCATCATCTTAATTGTCTTTTTGGACGTGCATAACATTTTTTGCCTTTATACAGATTTTCTATTCCCAGTACTTCAAATGAAATTGCAATACTTTAATGGCAACATTTGTTTACTGGGAATTTTACACATGTATGTTCTTCTCTTATGTTGCTATCTCCAAGGCTGGCTTTAATAGTATAAGAACACAGGTTTCAGAGCCACAATTTATGTATGTATTTATTTATTCAAGTTAATGTATTATCCATAATTAGCTAGCTTTCTGATTAACACCATTGAACTTAAACAGTTCAGTTAAAGTAATATTATTTGATGTAGAATACATCAGTTATAGTTAATGTTACATATGGTAATAAAACTCTGCAAAGATTTAGGCTGAATCTAAATGAAAAAAGTAATGAAGATATAACTGGTAGCTGTCTATATTTTGTTGTTTGTTATTTTATTTTTTACACAGCACTAATATGCACCATGAAGCTTTGAATGCCATCAGCCCATACTGTACATCCCCCAAATCTTCAAGCGTCCCAAAGTTCCCACTTGTTCTATGTATATTTCAACTAATACTTCCAGATCACTAGTACTTTTAATAATAAAAAAAGACTGACAGGATCTGGTACCATCACTAGCAACTGGGAGCATTGTATAATATTTATTTATGTATTGTTTAATTTTATCTGCAATCTCAATTAGTTTATGCATGAGCTGCAGGTGTGAAACACTGTGTTCTCCAAATCATCCTACAAAATGTTTGCTTAGATCAGATTACATAGGTAAGTACTAGGCTACTTGCCCTTGTGAGCCATTTTAAGTCAAGCCAAATTTTCTCAGAGATAAGAATCAAACTGTGCACCCTGTGTTTGTAAGGTTAACCATCCTTAACCATCATGCCCACCCCTTGGCTTCATACCCTTCTATACATCATCTCCCAAAATGTATGTTTCAGACTGTATGAGTGACACAGCCTTTTACACATGATCCCTCAAATTGTCTGCTTTCATCAAACTGCATGCATGATATATGTTGTACACATCATCCCCAAAATAACACCTGCCTACATCAGACTACATGCATGACTCAGTCTCACAGCTTTCTACACATTATTCCCCAAACTAAGTCTCAGATTGCATATATGACACAGCCTTGTACGTCAGTCCCCAAAATGCCTCTCTACATAACACTACATCTGTGACGCAACCTTCTACAAATCATCCCCAAACCATCTGCCTTCATCAGACTGCATGCATGACACATTCTTCTAGACATCATCTCCCAAAGTGCCTACCTACATCAGATTACATGCATGACACATGTTTCTACACATCATCCTCCCAAATGACTTCCTATATCAGACTACATGCATAAAACAGCCTTCTGCACATTACAAAATACAAAACTGTCAGGGATGCTGCTAAAAAAACAAAAGCCACTACCATAATAAGCTTTTAATTGATGCTTTCGTAACAATTTTCTTCAGAAATACAAAACGACAATTAAACACACTCAGTTTAAATAGAAAATCTTAATGAATAAAAATCACTTTGCATTTGAAATACAATTAAGAAATCAATTAAAATATAATTGTCAATTTAATTAACACTTTCCTTAAGGGGCCTTAAGCTTACGAGCTTTCATAAAACATTTTATATTAGTAGTCTCATTCAGGCCAGGAGGTACATCTGCTTGCAACTTTAACTGCCATTGAACCTCCTTCATTTCAACTTCATTTTTGTAATCACCTCCCCTCATATTTTCTGATGCATGTTCCAACACCCAAAATTAAATTTTTTAAACTTAGCACAAAGCACTGAATGTCTAAACAAAGCATTATTACTGTCTTTGCTTTTTATAGCATACACATGTTCTCTTACTCTTGTAGAAAAACTCCTAGTTGTCATGCCCACATAAAAACTGGGGCATATGGAACACAAGGCAATATAAATGACCCTCTTTCTATTGCAATTAAATCTACCTGCTGGCTTGATAGTATATGTTAAAAGCTCCAAACTAATGTAAGGCCCTTCATTGATGTATCTGCAGACATTACAACCATGGCACTTATAAGTTCCTAATGGTTTGTCAGTTCATGGTAACATAATTTGATTGCCACTAAAATTCTTTGGCGTAAACTTGAAATTTCTTCCTTTCTTATACATGAACTCTGGCTTATCCCTCAAGGCCTTTGCCAAATCTAAATTACCCGAAACTATCCTCCAATTTCTTTCTATAATATTCCTAATACTAATACCATCAGAGGACATGTCCAAACTATAAAAAGGTACAGAGAAATTATTACTGTTACTTTCTCTGTTTAAATCTGTTTGAGATTTAAAAGCAACCTAGAGAATCGGTGCAAAAGCTCCAGCTCTCTTGTCTATAACATCCTTCTTACCATTTTTTATGACTTGTGTCGGATAACCCCTTGCTCTAAATAAAGAGGAAATAAAGGTAATTTCCTGTACAAAATCCTCATCCTTACTTGTCATGCGAGATGCCCGAATAAATTGGCATCTTGGAATATTCTTCTTTATAAAGGAAGGATGACTACTATAATAAGACAAGTAACCATTGGAGAAGGTGGGTTTCCTGTAAATACAACTAATAATCTCAGAACTATCTTGGTTCCAAGTTAAAAGTACATCTAGAAAAGAAAGAATAAGTCCTCAATTCCCTTCTGTGAACTTTAAAAAACTAGTACTACTGTTTAAAGATTTAATAAATTCATCACTATTAAGGTCATTCTTGATAATGAAAAAAAGATTGTCTGCAAAATGCCTGTAAAATATTATACTGTTGAATCCAGTTAAATGTACCAAAATTTCTTTCTACCACCATCCCAGAACCAAATTGGCATAGTCAAGGGCAATAGTGGCCTCCATTGCAATGCCTTTCAACTGCTTGTAATATTTCTTATTGAAAAGAAAATAACCATTAGTCAACAGGCATTCCAATAAAAGACAAATATAAATTCACCTTCTGGTGATCAAAAATCAGTGTACTTGGTGAAAAATAATCTGATAAACTCTAGTCCTTCTCTTTCTGGGATGGAAGTAAATAGAGCAGTAATATCCACTGTCAACATATAAAAATCTTTTTTGTCAAATATTATTTTATTTTCAATTAAAATAACATTTACATAATATTTTAAATATCATTTTAAACAACTATATACAAAATTTACAATATCCTGGCTTTCAATTATATACACTGTTGTTGTTGTGTCTTTCGGCTTTTCCCGGTTAGGGGTCGCCACAGCGGAATTCCGGTCCGCTAATGATTGGCAGTAGATTTTTACATGCAGTGTTGCCAGCTCTGATGCACAACCTTCTACGAAGGTATGCCCATTCACGCATGTCTCCACACAGAAGACGCTCTAGCTGAGAATCGAACAGGACAACGTCTTACTGTGAGGCAACAATGCTACCGCAGCACCACCACCGCAGTTCACTGTATATTATTAAATATAGAAATAAATAGTGATTATTACAGACTGTCCAACAAAGATATAACTTTCTTCCAAGGAATATTTACCACTGGCCTGGGATAGATTCGTAGTTCTTTGATTTTTATTTCCATCGATGCAGTTGTCTTCAGTAAAGTGTAGAATTCTTTCAAGGTCGGGGGTGTATTTGAATTCCACTTTCTGGTTACGCATTTCCTAGATATAGCAAGTATTGTCCATAACAAATACTTATTTGTCTTATTCAGGTAGGGACTTTCATTTACATTTAGTATAATCAATACTTTAGTTAAGGTAAAGGATTCATTAAATAAAGCTTGTACAAAATGATTGATTGCATTCCAATATGATTTAATTTTATTACATTCATAAAAAATATGGATCCAGTCTACTTTATTTGACTTTTCACACCTCCAGCAAAAACTATTTGTAGTAGTACTGATCTTTTTAATTCTATCTGGTGTTAAAAATGCTCTGTGTAAGTATTTTCAGTTAAATATTTTCCAGTACTGTGTGTTAGAGGTGTAATTAACTGATAGTAAGATGTTAGTTTTAATTTATTCTGTTAACTGCAATGACTGACCTTTTGTTAAGAACTGCCATTATGATGGCTTGTGAATTGTTTTATATGTTATTAACTCTTTATATAGATTTGAAATGGAATTTTTTTTCCCACAACTATTATATATAAATTCATACAGAAAACTTATTAGATTTGGAATATCTTTAAATGAGGAATTATTAATTAATCTGCATAAATCTTGAGTGGACATTATAATGCTTTGCAAGGTTAACCAGTCCTGTGTTGGAATATTGTAAGCAGTTTTTATCATATGTATATCTAAAACATTTACCCCGGGATTCATGAACCTTGGCGCCCAGGCGACGATGGTGTAGGCCACAACGCCAGACATGGCCGAGCGATTCAGGTAATGATCCAATCCCTCGCACCACCGCCGCGCCTGAGTTCCGCCGCGGCGAGGTATGTTAAACACCCCATGTGCGGTGTTGCACCATGCAAATGAAGGCAAGTAGCAATTCACGAAGTGGCGCAGGTGTAGCATAACGGCACGGCAATGTAAACCAAAAAAAAAACGGTTTACATATATCCAAACATGACATAGGAGTAACGGAAGGCTGCCAACGTCAGGTGTCATACTGGTGCAACATGCCAATGGGGAAAGACACCGAGAATGTCAAAAGAAAACATGCAGAAAATGTAAATAATGACATAAATGGTATGTATGCAAAAACCACAGCAGAACCCCAGGACATGTCCGCGGAAGGTGCAGAACAATGAAATAATATGACAATGTCATAAAAGAGCAGTATAAGACACATCAGCATCACAGCCACAATACACCATAGTATGCATGGAAAGCCACAAACACAGCCCAAGGGTTGCCAAGGAGTGTCGGCGGTGTCCGGCGCCATAACCATGTATTAGTAGTCAATGCCATGCAAATGAGGCAGATAATACTGAATCGCAAAACCCCCGCCGGTGTAAGGCTGCACCAAACGGCGCAGCGGTAATACACCGAGGAGTGGCCTAGAGGGAATACATGTCTATCGCAGAGGGGTGTGCCACTGTAGGAGGAAGCACATTGGAGCCCAGCAAACATGGGCTGTACAATGCACATCACAGCATCAGGACCGGCGTGTGAGGAAATAGATGCTTGAGAGTACACAACGCCGCAA